>NW_020954702.1:4515574-4571529 GCF_900497805.2 Vombatus ursinus
GAATCAAGAAGACCTGAGTGCAAATCTGGCCTCAGACACTTACAAGCCATGTGACCCCGGGCAAGTCACTTAACCTCTGCCTTAATCCACTGGAGAAAAAAAATTACATCATTTCAGTATCTTTGCCAGGAAAATGCCATGGATAGTGTTGGTGTGCTATGGTCCACAGGGTCAGGAAGAGTTAGACATAACTGAATAACTATGCAAATATCCACAGAAGGGTTACAGAAACTTACTCTCATGATTTTGCAGTGTTTACAGATGATGTATTTAGATTTAGCAGTTAATCAGTAGTGAATATATTGTGAAATGAGAGAGTTTAAATCTATAAGCATAATCTTTTGGCTATATCAAGTTATATGAAGTTTTATACAGTCCATAAATTCACTTCATATAAGTTCTTAAAGTGTCCATTTTTAATGGACAAGCACAAGTTAATGGGAAAAAATATATTAACAAGGATCATCAGATTTGAAATGAAATTTTGAAACAATATTACATACTATTAAAAATTAAAATTTCCATGGGAGCATTGTATTTATAGAATACTGTTCTAAGAAAGATACAGAAAGTTTTACAGTTTATGAATAATGTATTTTTAAGGCTAGTTCATCATGACTTTTTCTTATGTTTGAGAATATAATTAGGTTATTTATTATATTTATTTATATTATATTCATTTACATAATTGCATATTTATCTTTTTCCTCCACATATTCTCTTTTCACAATAGCTATTTTCAAGGGACTGATAAGTAAAAGAGGTATTAGATTTGTTCAGCTTAGCCCCAGAGGATAAATATAGGTGCAAAGGCTGAAAATTACAAAGAGGCAGATTTTCACTACATCTAAAGAGAAACTAATGAACACTTAAAGTTCTCCCAAAATGAAATGGGCTTCCTCAGGAGTTAGCAGGTTCTGCTCACTAGAGGTCTTAAAGACTAATTTCATCACATGTTCTAGAATTGAAAGGATATTCTCAGTCATGTGCAGCCTGAACGAATTGTTCTCTGAGTTACCTTCCAGTGTGATTCTCTGATACCACATTTGGGAAACAGTTTTTTTTTTCCATTCCAGAAAGAATATGTTCAAGTTTCCATAAATGTTCAAGTCATAATAAAAATGATTCTATTTACTCATTATTTCTTCATTTTGTAGGTCACTTTGTAAAACAATACTCAGAAGCATAAACAATAATTCATCTCATAAATAAGAAGTAAAGTCTCACAGTAGGATAACTGGATTATTGCCAAGTATATCCAAAACCCACCCTGCCATCAGAAATACCATGATTTAAAAAATGTTCTATTTAACCCTTACTATTATATTAAGCTTCCATTGACATTCCATTGACTATCTTACTATTTATCAAGTTACTATGGTTATCTTTTGTTGTCTGCACAGCTAAGTATTCTCAGGCTTATGCCTCCCAAGGAAGATCTTTTATAGCTAAATATTCTATTTCATAGAATTGTTTTGAGATTATGGTGGTAATGCTAAATTATTCATTAGGAATTCATGGACAATTTCATGATGAAGATATAACCAAAATCCAAGACCCTATTACTGTGATTTTGGCCATGTTGGTTTTTTTTTTAATTTGGATTATGTTTAAATAATTAAAAAGGAGGTTTCCAAGTTAAGATTACAAGTTACTGAAGCAAAATGAAATGATTATACTATACAAAATTATCAGTAAAAATACCATGTTTGAAAGGATTCAGTAGAATAAAAATCTAAATGAACCAAAAGCAGACTGGAACACAAATGAGATAAAAATTTCCCTTTTTTGTTTACTGTAAATTTAAAGCATCAACAAAAATAAACATTCAAATATACAAAAAAAGAATTTTAAAATATTGTGCATGAAATCATAAACTTCCATTATTTATAATTTTTAAACTATTTTAAAATGTATATATGTTAAATTTAACAAGCTAGTAACAAAATATCCTGCTTTTTTCTGTCTCCTGAAATTTTTTCTTTGTATTCATCTATATTTCTTTGCTGTCATTATCATTATCATTATTATTATTATTATCACTATTTACATAGTGTGGTCCACATGTACACTGTTATTTTGATTGTACTTTATTTATTCTATATCACTTCATAAAAGTCTTCCCTTATTCATAGTCATTTATAGTTAATATTTATAATTTTGATGATGGGATAATATTTCATTACTTTCATATATCACAATTTATGTTGCCATTCTCTAATCATTAGATATCTTGTTATTTTCATATTTTATGATTAATAGTGCTATAGACACACTTTTTACAGATAGTAATTTCTCGTCATATCAGTATCTTATTTTGGGTATTGTCCTAATAATGGGATCACTGGACCAAAAGATATGAATAATTTGAGCTATTGTAAAATGTCATATATTGTAAAATGACTCACTATGCAACAGGGGTGGGTTCAAGATCCTTAAGTGTGGCCTTTTGACTGAATCCGATTTGGATTCAGTCAAAAGGCCACACTTAAGGATCTAAAAGATCACATGTGGCCTCAAGGCCATAGGCTCCCCACCCCTGCACTATGGAATAGGAGCAACCCTGGATTCTCAAGGTCAGTGCAAACAGAATGCTAGCTGGAAAGGCTTTAAGGATGGGTTTAAGCACAGACTGCATCTTTTGTCTAAGAACCAGCCTACCTAACTTTAGAGACATGTATCATTGGTGGTGAATTTTTCAGGAACGACTCATAAAGACTTTGTACTAGATTCTTTCCAAACTCTTACTATCATACAAATATGGTCTTGCAGCCTAATCCAGAGGGAGACAAAGCATAGAAAGAAAACTATAGACCAATATCCTTAATGAACATGGACACAAAAATATTGAATAAAATGTTAGCAATGAGGCTATAATAACAGATTTAAAAGATTACATACTTTAATCAGATTGAATTTGTACCAGGAATGCAAAATTGGCTCAATGTCAGGATAACTACGAACACAGTAGACCATATTAATAAAAAAAAAAAAGATAAAAACCACTTGATTATATCAGTAGAAGCTGAAAAGAGTAGAAAGCATAAAATAAATTTACTTTTACCAAATATGTAATATGTAGATATTACTTTTAGATAGCTAAAAGCAAGAGCCAACATCATATGTAATGAAGAAATGTTAGAGGAGTTTACAATAAGACCAGGGCTAAAGAAAGGATATCCATTATCGCCCTATTGCTTATCAACATGCCAGAAGTGCTATTTCTGACAATAAGAAAGGAAAAAGAAAAGGAATAAATACAGGCAAAGAGGAAATAATACTCTTGTCTTTTGTAGAAGATATGATGACTTATCAAGAGAACCCAAAAGAAATAACTAAAAAATTAAGTGAAACAACTAGTTACTTCAATAAAGTTGCAGGACATAAAATATATCTACATAAATTATAAGCCTTTCATATATTATCAACAAAATCCAGCAGAAAAAAATAGCAAGATTAATTCCATTCCAAATAACTGAATTATAAATGTATAAAATATTTGGGCATCTTTCTACCAAGACATATCTAGAAACAATAAGAATATAATCTAAACACTCTTTACTGAAATAAGATAGACCTAAGTAATTGGAGAAATACTAAAAATAACAACACTATCTAAATTAATTTACTTATTCAGTGTCATACCAATTAAACTAGAATGTAAGAAGATTGGAAAAGTAGTAAGGGTCCAGGTTGTGAAGAATGCCAAAGTAAAATTAGATGCCAACAGACTTTAACTTTAATTCTGGGAGCCAGTGGGGTTTATTTAATAGAGGAATGACAAAGTCTGACCTATGCTTTTGGAAAATCACTTTAGCAGTTGGGTTGAGAATGGATTAGAGTAAGAAGAGACTTGAAGCAGGAAGATCAATTATGAGGCTACTGCAACACTCTAAGCAAGAGATGATGAGGACCTAATCTAGAATGATAGTTGTGTGAGTAGACAGAATTCAAGAAATTCTGGAAAACAAGAAAGAAAGAAAGAAAGAAAGAAAGAAAGAAAGAAAGAAAGAAAGGAAGGAAGGAAGGAAGGAAGGAAGGAAGGAAGGAAGGAAGGGAGAAAAGAAGGAAGGAAGGAAGAAAGAAGGAAAAAGCAAAAGGAAGAAAGAAAGAGAAAGGAAGGAAGGAAGGAAGAGAAGGGAAGGAAGGGAGGGAGGGAGGAAGGAAAGGAGGAAGGAAGGGAGGAAGGAAAAGAAAAATATGAAAGAAGAGAGAAAAAGAATTACAAAATTTGGAAAAGGATTTGATTTGTGGTGAGTAAGAGAGAGGAATTGAGGATGACACCAGGCTTGCAAAACTGGTTAACTAGAAGGATTATGATGACCTTGATAGTAACAGGGAATTTCAGAAGATGTAGGTTTTGGGGAGACAGATAATGAGTTGTATTTTGGATATGTTGAGTTTGAGATGCCTATGATCCATTTTGAGATGTCCAGGAGGTAATTGTTGATGTGGTACTGGAGATCAGGAGGAAAACAAGGCCAGATAAAAGATCTAGAAATCATCTGCATAGGGAAGATAATTCCCATAGAAGCTGATAAGATCACCAAATGAGAGAATAGAGAGAAAAGTAAAGAAAACACAGCCCAGGACAGAGCCAGGTAACACCCACTGTTACTAGGCATGAAATGGAAAAATTTTTTCAAGTGATTTTTTTTCAAGATATATTGCTTTTGGTTGTGAAAAGTCTTTGTTTTTATATAATCTGATGTATATGTATATATATATATATGTCATATCATCTATAATTTCTTCTATATCTTGAATAGCTAAGAATTTTCCACCTCTTTGGAATGATATAGGAAAGTAATTGTTAAGTGCCATCTGCCACGCACCATGATAAAGGCTGAGGATAAAATAAAAAGAAAAAGAAAGACAGCCCCTGCCCTCAAGGAGCTTACATTTTAATGAAGGAAGAAAACACACATCACTTTCTCTTGCTGGCCCTATATCCAATCCGTTGTCAAGTACTGCCATTTTACCTTCACAATATCTCTCATATGCGACCCTCCCCTTCTCTCCTCTAAGGCCATCCTCCACTTATCTATCAAAGTGATCTTCCTAAATCTCAGATCTGATTTTGTTACCCCTCCTCAATAAACTCCAGAAAGTCCCTACTATTGTCTCTAGGATTAAATATAAAATCTTCTGTTTGGCTTTTAATCCTTCATAACCTGGCTCCTTCCTACTTTTCAATCTTCTTATACCTGACACTCTTCCATGTACTCTAAGATCTAGTGGCTCTGGCCTCCTTGCTCTTTTTCACACACAATCTTCCATCTCCCAACACTATGCATTTTTACTGACTGCCCCATACATTTGGAATTCTTTTCCATCCTCATCCTGCCTTAGTTTCTCTGGTTTCAAGTCTCAGGGTAAAATCCCACCTTCTGCAAGAAGCCTTTCCCAATCACTTAATGCTAGTGCCTTTCATCTGTTATAATTTCCATTTCATCATATATTTTTATCTAATATTTTATTCAATAATGTTTGTCCATCGTAACAACAGTAATAATATTAGCTAGTATATATATGTATATATATATATAGATATATATATGTGAGTATGTCTGGGTGTGTATATATATGTATATATATGTGTGTGTATATAAGTATATGTATTACTTTAAGATTTGCAAAGTGCTTTACAAATATAATTTCATTTTATCCTCAGAAAAACCCTGGTTCTCTGTTATTATCGTATTGTTGTTATTATCATCCCAGTTTTACAGATGAGGAAACTCATGAGGCAGACAGAGACTAAATGACTTGCCCAGAGTCACACAGCTAGTATGAGACCATATTTGAATTTAGGTGGTCTTGACTCTTGCTTCATGAATCCATCCATGGCACCACCTAACTGACCCTTCGTTGTTTGTATGTCGTCTCCCTCCACTAGACTGTGAGATCCTTGAAGGGAGGAACTTTTTTTTTTTTTCATTTCTTTATATCTCTAGTGTTTAGCACAGTATCTGACGTTGTTGTTGTTGTTTAGTCATTCAGTCGTGTCTGAGTCTTCATGACCCTGTGGACCATAGCAGGCCAATACCGTCTATGAAGGTTCCTTGGAAAAGAAATTGGTGTAGTTTGCCATTTCCTTCTCCCGTGAATTAAGGCAAATAGAGGTTAAGTGACTCACATAGCTACTGAGTGTCTGAGGCTAAATTTGAACTCAGTTATTCATGACTGAAGGCCTAGCATTCTATCCACTGAGCCACCTAGCTGCCTCCTGTCTGACTTATTGACTTATTGACTTTCCACTATATTATGCTGCCATCTTCTAGTCTGTTGCATGGTTCTTCTGAAACGACTGGAAGTTAAGTATACCTTGGAGGAACAAGTAAATTTTTGTGCCAGTTGATGTATCTGTTGCTTCTAGAGTCCATAGGATTGACCTTTTTTTTTTTTTCCTATTTTCCTAAAAGGAAAAGTCTGGAAAGGAATTTAGGCTAGAGAAAACATCTCAATATTTTCAGTTGACCTTTAAAAAATAGGTTTGTAATATCCTTCTGCAAATCCCAAGGATATCAAAGACAATAATAAAGATTAGATATCTCCCAAAATATTCATAGAATTTTTTTGTGATATCTAGGTGGCACAGTGGATATAGCACTGGACCTGGAATGAGAAAACCTTCATTCAAATCTAGCACTACACATTTATTAGCTGTGTGAGCCAAATCAAGTCTCAATTTCCATCTCCCTCAGCTTCTTTATCTGCAAAAAATAAGGACCTCTTTTCCAGAGCTGTTGTGAAGATAAAATGAAATATTTATAAAGCACTTTACAAACCTTAAAGCACTACCTAAATGCTAACTATTATTAGTGGAAGCAAAGTGGGTGCCCATTGATTGGGAGATGTCTGAATAAATTGAGTTATATGAATATAATGGAATATTAATGTGCCATAAGGAACAACACAGATGAGGAATTAAAAGTTGAAATTGAAAAACAAGTTGGAAAAACTTGTTACAAAGTGAAGTAAGCAGAAGCAAGATAACAATATATACAATTATTATAATGATATAAACAAAAACAACACTTAAAGGCAATGAAACTCTGAATAATTTCAATGATCAATTTTGGTCCAACAGAACAGATGATGAAATGCACCCTCTTCCTGTCTGTAGAGAGGTGAGAGAACTACCCATGCGAAATATTAGGTGTGGTTGCTAATATAAATTGTTCTTGCTTAATCATTTTTTCTTTGTTACAAACAAGTGTTCTTTGTCAGGGAAGGGAAATCACACTGTGAAATGACAAAAAACTACCAATAAAACTTTTTAAAAATAAAGTTTAAGAAGATCATGAAAAGGTTGCTTTTTTTAAGAATGAAGGAAAAGATTTAAATCTTTCTTTAGGATGGATACTATCAGCCATCCACATTTGTCCACACTTACTTGACTTTCCATCCAGCAAAATATTTTAAGTATTGTGCTCTTGAAGAGATGTTTTGTATGAACCCAAGTTAGTAGTAATAGTGATTGTATTGTGAATCTGTTTATTATTTAATGGCAATGAAAGAACTAAGAGAAATAGTACCAGCAATAATTACATTTGGGAAAATTATAATTAAACTTTCAATTAAGCTGTTTTTAAAAACTTTAATTTTAAAAGACATTTTATTATCTATTTTTCTACTGTAGATTTACTAAAGGAAGACATACACATACAAATACCGCTGGAGAGTAATGGAATGCAAAGAGAGAAAAAAGAAGATCTAGAAAAGAAACCTAATTTGCTGAAAGAAGAACAAGGGACAACAGCAAAAATAGAACATAAAATTATTCCGTTAACGGAAAGCAATGAACATCATAATGTAGGAAAAGAAAGGTTTAAAATTAGTGTATCAATGCATGACATAGATGAACTGCATAATAAATATGTGATTCAAAATAGCAGAATTCCACTTAGGCAAAGAAAACCTTACTCTTTCACAGAAGCCACTGAAAACTTGCATAATGGAATTCCTACTTCAGGTACATCTTATTTAGGTGCCACCTACAACAGTCAAGTTGCAAACAAGCAACAAGGTAATACAACTGACCCACAGATAGAAAATTCAATTAGTAGATATGAATCATCATTTGGTAAATCTTCCAAAACAAAAGTAAAAGATTCATCAAGTGAAAAGAATGAAAACTCTGTAAATACATCTTTGAGGGATAAGAAAAACAATCTGATGGAAGAACTCTTTGGATCAGGTTGTGTCTTAAAAAACAATCCCACAAATACTGATCTTAAATCATCTAATAAAGAAAAAGAGGGTTTGGACAATGAAAGGATGCATGATAATTATCGATCTACAGCCATTAATGCTTTTGGAGATTCTAAGGTAACTATGGTAAAGCCTATTAAATCATATTCATCCACAGAAGAAAAAGAGAAAGTTAATTATTCCAATACAATTAACATATGAATGTAATCCAGTTTGATGGTCTTTCATTCTTGCCTTATAGAGACATATTTTAGTTTTGTGTTACAGAAATTATTTCAAGTGCTTATAATTTTAATATGTTAATGTTTAATTAGAATGAAGATAGTTGTAACTGTGTTTCATTTACCAAGAAAATCCAGAGTACTTTAGACAGAAATGCCCAAATTTAGGGAAATTCATTTCTTATATTATAATTTACATGATAGTTCTGCACATGATAACTCTGCCTACTAGAAAAGCTGATATTATCTAGTTAACAAATACTCCATAAGCAAGAATTTTGCTTGAGCACATTGTTGCCAACAGTTATAAGAATTTTTCTAACTTTTTCCTAGTTATAGGATACTTAAATAGTGAGATTATTATTCCATGCATATGGTATAAATTGAAGAATTTTAAATAAAAAATCAAAACTTCAATAAGAAACGGCTAGTTTTTTGTGATTAAGTATTTGCCCTATAGCTTAGCTGCTTGGGAAGCCAACAAAGAGAACAACTATGAAATTAAAACATTTTCATGTCAAATGGGGAAAGTTTCCATCTCATAAGTAAAGCAATGGGAGGGAGATATTTAGGTTTTGAACACGTCATCTATTTTAGAACAGTTCATTTTTTGTCTTCAAAAATGGGGAAAAAACATAATTGGAATAAATGTCTTAATTCATTTCTATTTCGTGGAATGGCTGAAAAAAAAGGATGAAAGAAGCCAAGTCATAGTAAATTCCAAATTACATCTATCAATTTTGACATTGAAAACTATACCCATCATCTTCTCCTTCTTTCCCACTAGTATGCCATCATAACTTATAGCAGCTTATGTCAGAACAACCGAAGGAAGAATTCCTCTGTAGCAGAAACAGATGAGGGCAGTTTGAAAAGGAACAACAAAACCAGGAAATGACTCTGCAGCTAAAAGTTGCTTTTGTCAAAGAAAATGTACAGCGATTGCCAAGTGTTGGCCTTTCAGAAATTTCCCTTATCTGACTAAAATGGACATCATATTTTATGAATATGAAAACTCACAAATGAGCAATACAGTATTTTTATTAGTGTACCTCTGGTTTTTAATACACATTTGTAACCTTCCATCTGGCCAACTTCTAGTTATCTTTATTATAAAAAGATTAAAAGTAGGAACAATAAATTATGTATTAGTGTAATTATTACTCCCCTTGGAATTACTCAATTCCTATTCCTTTACTAATTTTAGAATTTTTCTTTTTGTCTGTCAAAAATACTCTATCCAGTAATTTCATTCTTTATATTTGAAATGTTTTCTTGTTGCCTTTGTATAGGTTTTGTTTGTGTACATAGATTAATAGACTACTCTTTGACACATTTTATCATTAATATAGAAGTTATACTGGGACTTTTGTGAAATATGGAAAGGCTGGGGATTTTACAGGTTTATTGTATATCTACTTTTTTAACTGAAACTATTTTCATCAATTTCTTTTCATTAGGCTGACAGGGTTTTATTTACTTTATAAAATTTTTATTTTTAATTGGAATCTTTGTTTTCATATCACTTTCACTTCCAAGTATGTCCCTCTCCTTCTACTACCCAAGGAGCTATTTCTTAAACAAGGAGCAAAAATGAAAGAGGAAAGAAACAGTTCAGCAAAACCAACCATCAATCAAACTGAAGAGCCCACACAGGTCATTACAACCACAATTAACTCTAAGGAATAAAATAAAACAAATTTTAAAAATAGAGCCAACAGCAGTCATAAGCAAAAAGCTTTCTTTATTGCATTGGAGGAGGGAGACTAGATACATGTGCCAGGGCCTCCTCTATAAGGAGACCCCTTTTAGTGAGGCTAAATTTTAATGCATATAGCAATGGTTATGCAGTGAGCTGTAGCCCTGACAATGAGGGGTAACAGCAACAATGAGACAAATTTGATTCGTAGCAGGGCTTCATGATCAGAACATGGGTCCTGTAGGTGCTTGTCTGAGCTCAAGGACCATCAGGGACTGGTGTAAAACAATTTGGGATAGTGCTGTGGCAGAGCGCATCCAAAGGATGAAGTACAAAGAATGATTGTTTTGCCAAGCTCAGAGCACAGCTTGCTTGCTGGGCCTTAGCTCTGGAAAACAGGGTGTCTCCTAATAGTAAAAAGAGAGGAGTAAAAAAGAGAGGGGTGGCCTTGGCATGGGGATCCTGACATACTCAGGCTTTCTCTAATGATAGACTTGCTAAATATGAAGTGACTTTATTAGGAAGGAAAACGTGCCTTTGGAGTTTGTCATGCTGTCAGGATATTGTGGTTACAGAAGAGTTAATGTCTTCTGGTGAAGTCATTGCAAATGCTCAATACATTGGAGATCTTTTATCTGCCCTAAGACTTCCTACTGCTCAGGCCATTATCAACTGTCCTGTCCACACTAATAGAACTGATCTTGTTTCAAGAGGCAACAATCATGCTGACTGCCTCAAAGCTTGCTACCCTTGAGGTCCCACACATGTGTTCCATCTCTCTGCTTCCGACAATGTTCACTTTTCTTTATCTTACAATGACTCTGAAATTGCAAAATGGAAACAATGTTTTCATGCCAAGCACGTATTGGGGACAGAATGACTGCAGAAAGCAAACCACTCCTCTTCCAGGGTTTCTATCACCAAGTATGTCTATCTGGTCAATAATGGTGGGGAGAAGGGGCACATTTTGGCACACAAGGGATTGTGGATATGATTAGAAGGGTGTGGGTGGCCCCTGATATTATTCCTATTGCTGCATATATTTGTGCCTCTCATCCTACTTCTCAGGCATTTAATCAACATCCATTCCATGTCATCCTTTTTGGCAGATGCCTTCTTGCTTATACTTTTTTTGAGCACTTGCAAATTCATTTTATCAGTATACCTAAGTCTGGTCACTACAAAATTTGTGTTGTAATCATTGATTAGTTGGCTCACTGGGTAGAAGCCTTCCTTACTTCAAAGGCTAATGCTAGTTTCATGGCCAAAATTATTCTTAAAGAAAATGTCCTCTGGTTTGGCCTTGTGGCTCACAATGAAGATCTCATTTCACTAACATGTTCCTCTCCCAAATTTATTCTTGTCTCAGAGTGACTCCTAGGTGTTATACCCCTTTTCACCCCCAGGGCTTTGGTCAGGTTGAACATATGAACAAATAACTTATTTGGTTGGTAAAATATGTTCTGAAACACACCTTAAGTGGTCTGATGTGCTTCCCCCTATATTCAGGGTCTTTGTGGCATTTGAGAAGTCCATTGACTCTTTTTATTGTGCATGATTTGCTAATAAATCACATAACTTGGACTTTGTCCCCTCAGTTATTATGAACCACCGACGGTGCTATCCTACTCTCAAAAATGGCTCTTCCAAATTTTTTCACACTTTATCAAACCTTCCATGGCTCCCCCTCCTCTCATCCTCTCAACTGATAACCTTGCCTCATATATTAAAGAAAAAATTGAGGCCATTCACTATGACCTCCTTCTCTTCCCCTTCCTCATTTCCTGACACTCAGATGCCTTCTGCCACTATCTCCTCCTTCAGCCTTGTCTCACATGATGAAGTGGCCTTACTTTTTACCAAGGCTAACCCCTCTGTTAATAATAACTGTTCAAGTTATCCCATCCCATTCCATCCCATCTCCTCTAATATATTGACTACTCTGTCATCTCCACTTCAGCACTTATTTTCAATCTCTCACTATCTACTGACTCTTTCCTACTACCTAAAAACATACCCATTTCTCCCCCATCTTCAAAAATTCCTCACTTGATCCTTCCATGTCCTTTATCATCCTATATTCCCAGTTCCCCTTGTAGGTAAACTCCTTTAAAAAGTCTACAAAAGATGCCTTTACTTTCTTTCCTCTTACTTTCTTCTTAACCCCTTACAATCCAGCTTCTGATGTAATCATCACACCAAAACTGCTCTCTCAAAAGTTACCAATGACCTCTTAATTTTCCATCAAGGTAGGGAGAGGTAAAATGGAAAAATATCTCATAAAAACAAGGCATAAATAGAAGAACTGTTACAGTGGAAGCAAGTGAGGATGGAGGGCTGGTCGTGCTGGAACCTTATGCTCATCAGAACTGGGTCAAAGAGAGAATAACACATCTGGAAGAGTATGAAAGCCTTCTAAATTTATACAGAAATAGGAGGATGAGAGGATAGGATAAGAGAGGGCCTTTTAGAACATTATGTAGATCAAGAAGTAGGATGGTGGGGGGAGAGGATAAGGGAGGGATTCTTAGAGGAATAGGAAGGTAAGGGAAGAAGACAAGGGAGGGGCTCTTTAAAAGGGTGCAGATTAAGGAGATAGTGGTTAGAAGTAAATCAGATGTATGAGAAGAGACAGGGTAAAAAGAGAAGGTGAGAAGAAAAAAGTTAGAAAAAATAGGACAGAGGGAAATACATAACTAATAATTATAACTTTGAAGGTGAATGGGATGAACTCACCTATAAATTGAAAAAACCCATAAAATGATAATGGATTAAAAATCAGAACCCAACAGTATGTTGTTTATAAGAAACACATTTTAAAATGAGAGTTTCACACAGTTAAAATAAAGGACTGAAGTAGAATGTATTATGCTTCTGATGAAGTAAAAAAAAAAAACAAACAGGAGTAGCTATCATGATCTCTGACAAAATTAAAGCTAAAATGGATTTAATTAAAAGAGATAAATAAGAAAACTACATTATGATAAAAGGCACTATAGAAAATGAAGCAATGTCAACATTAAACTTAAAAACACTAAATGCTATAGCATCTAACTTGTATATGAAAAGTGAAATAAGTTACAGGTTGAAATAGATAGTAATATGATAATAGTGGGGAACTTTAACTTTACCCTTTTAGAATTAGATAAAGCTAACAAAAAAAAATAAAAAAGAAAGATGCCAAGATGTTGAATAGAATATTAGATAAGCTAGATATGATAAATATCTGGAGAGAATTTAATAGGAATAAGAAAGAATACTCTTTTTTTCACAGTGGTACATGGTATCTTTATGAAAATTAACCATATATTAGTGCATAAAAACTTTGTAGGTAAATGAAGAAAAGCAGAAATATTAAATTCATCCTTTTCAGATAACAATTCAATAAAAAATTATATTTAATAAGGGACTATGGAAACAGATTAAAAACTAATTGGAGACTAAACAATCTAATTTTAAAGAATGAGTGGGTTAAAGAACAAATCATAGAAACAATACTTTCATTAAAGAGAATGACAATAATATGTCAACATATCAACACCTATGAGATGAGCAATTATCAGAGGAAAATGTATATCTCTAAATGTTTATATCAATAAAATAGAGAAAGAGTAGGCCAATGAATTGGATATGCAACTAAAAATACTAGAAAAAGAACAAATTAAAAATCCCCAATTAAACACTAGATTGGAAATCTTAAAAATTAAAAGTGAGATTAATAGAACTGAACATAAAACCATTGAATTAATGAATAAAACTAGGTGTTGGTTTTATGAAAAAAACAATAAAATGGACAAACCATTGGCTAATATGGTATTAAAGAGAGAGAAACCAAATCATTGATATTATAAATGAAAAGGATGAGTATGCCACTAAGGAAGATGAAAACAAAACAATTACAAGGAGTTATTTGGTCCAATTATGAGCTAATAAATTTAAAAATTTAAGTGAAATGGAAGAACATTTACACAAATATAAACTGCCCAGATTAACGGAAGAGGAAATAGAATATCTAAATAAATCTATTTTAGAAAAAGAAATAGAACAGGCCATAAATGAGCTTCCTAAGGAAAAAGTATCAGGACCAGATGGGTTTACACGTGAATTCTATCAAACATTTAAGAATCAGCTAATTCTAATATTAAATAAATCATTTGTAATAGAAGGCAAAAGTGTCCTAACAAATTCCTTTTATGAAACAAATATGGCACTGATACCTAAGCCAGGAAGAGCAAAAACAGAGAAAGAAAATTAGAGAACAATTTCTGAATATGGATGCAAAAATCCTAAACAAAATATTAACTAGGAGACTACAATAATATGTTACAAAGATTATACATTGTGACCAAGTGGGATTCATATCAGGAATACAGGTGTGGTTCAACATAAGGAAAACGATTAACACAATTCATTAAAACAATAACAAAGGTAACAAAAATTATATGATTATATTAATAGATGTAGGAAAAGCTTTTTATAAAATACAACACTCATTCCTACTACCAAAAAAAAAATTGAGAAATAGGGGACTTCCAAACCTTCCTTATTAAAAGACCAGAACTCAATACAAAATTTGATCTTCAAATATAAGACTGAAGAGAGGAATAAAAAGGTAAACAGGAAAGAAAACAACAACAACATGTTATTAATAAGGGCAAACTGTTTACAACCCTACAAGGGAAGATGACGCTTTTAACTGTTGAGAACCGTATCTTTATTATAACTTTTAAAAGGGGTATACATAGAGGGCATGAGTATATGCTGACTTTGATGTGATGATAAAAAATCTAATTAAGTGGTGAAAAGGGATTGCTCTGGGAGAAGAGGAAAGGAGGAGACAGACACAAAAACCTATTACAATAGAGGGAAAGAAGGGAGGAGGATGAGCATTGTTCCCAGATTTGGCTCAAAGAGGGAATAACATAATCAGTTAGGTATAGAAATCTAATTTACCCTATAGGAAGTAGTAAGTGAAAGGGGAAAGAAAAGGAAAGGGATGGATAGAAGAGAGGGAAGAAGTAGTAAAGGTAAAGGGGAAGTAATGAGAGGGGGCTGAGATAAGGTGGGGCATACTGATGGAGGTAATGGTTGAAAGCAAAACTCTAGTGAGGAGGAAAAAGGAGAAAGGAGACAGAAAAGCATAAATGGGGTAGAAGGAGGAATAGGATGGAGAAAAAGACACAGATAGTAATCATAACTCTGAATGTAAATGGGATGAACTCTTCCATAAAATGGAAGCAGATAGCAGAGAGGATTAAGAACCATAATTCTACCATATGTTGTTTACAAGAAACACATTTGAAGCAGAGGGATACACACACAATAAAGGTAAAGGGCTGGAGGATACATTATGCTTCAGCTGAAGTAAAAAAAGCAGGGGTAGCAATCCTGATCTCAGACAAAACAAAAGCAGAAATAGATCTAATTTTTAAGATAAGGAAGATAAGGAAGGAAACTACATCCTGCTAAACAGTATCATAGACAATGAAGTAATACCATTACTAAACATATATGCAACAACTGGTATAGCATCAAAATTCTTAGAGGAGAAGTTAAGGGAGTTACAGGAAGAAATAGACAGCAAAACCATACTAGTGGGGGACCTCAACCTCCCCTTCTCAGAACTAGATAAATCTAATTGCAAAATAAACAAGAAAGAAGTTAAGGAGATGAATAGAATTTTAGAAAAGTTAGATATGGTAGACCTCTGGAAATAATTGAATAGTGATAGAAAGGAATATACCTTTTTCTCAGTGGTACATGGCACCTACACAAAAATTGACCATGTATTAGAACATAAAAACCACACAGTCCAATGCAGAAAGGCACAAATATTAAATGCATCATTTTCAGATCATGATGCAATAAAAATTACATGTAATAAAGTGCCATGGAAGGACAGATTTAAAATTAATTGGAAGCTAAATAATCTAATCCTAAAGAATGAGTTAAACCATAAATCATAGAAATAACAAATAACTTCATCCAAGAGAATGACAATAATGAGACAACATAACAAAACTTATGAGATGCAGCAAAAGCAGTTCTTAGGGGAAGTTTTATATCTCTAAATGCTTACATAAATAAAATAGAGAAAGAAGAGATCAATGAATTGAACATGCAACTAAAAAAGCCAGAAAAGGAACAAATTAAAAATCCTCAATTAAATACCAAATTAGAAATTCTGAAAACCAAATGAGAGATTAATAAAATTGAAATTAGGAAAACTATTGAGCCAATAAATAAAACCAAGAGCTAGTTTTATGAAAAAAAACAAACAATAAAATAGATAAAACTTTGGTTAATTTGATTTAAAAAAAAAAAAAAGAAAGAAGAAAACCTAAATTACCAGCATCAAAAATGAAAAGAGTGAATTCACAACCAATGAAGAGGAAATCAAAACAATAATTAGGAGCTATTTTGCCCAACTGTGTGCCAATAAATTTGACAATCTTAGTGAAATGGATTAATATTTACAAAAATATAAATTGCCCAGATTAACAGAAGAAGAAATAAAATACTTAAATAACCCCATTTGAAAAAAAGAAATTGAACAAGCCATCAATGAATCCCCTAAGAAAAAATCTCCAGGGCCATATGGATTTGCAAGTGAATTCTATCAAACATTTAAAGAACAATTAATTCCAGTACTATATAAACTAGCTAGGAAAATAGGTAAAGAAGGTGTCCTACCACATTCTTTTTATAATACACAAATGGTGCTGATACCAAAACTGGGAAGAGCCAAAACAGAGAAAGGAAATTATAGACCAGTTTCCCTAATGAATATAGATGCATTTGGTTTTCCCAAATCCTTTCTGGAAATAAGCAATCTGAGTCATCTCAGAGGAAAGGAAGCCTACCAATTGAAGGAGACTGGAGCTATTTCTCTGGAGCATAAAGAGGTCTCTGAAGAGGGTTTTTGTAAAGAAAATAAGGAAAGACCAAAGAGATTCTGGCAAAAATAATCCATTCTTATCATGTAAGATTCCTGGAGGCTGGATCTAAGAAATCACTGGTCTAAAGAGCCCTTCCCCTTTATAGAGTATCACCAATTTATCACAAACTTGACTTTTGGGAGTTTGGACACCTGACATGGGCAATCAGGTACATGATAATGCCACTATTGCTTAGCAGAGGCAAACCTCACCATAAGATGGAAGAGTGCCACTTTGCCTTTTGGGTTAGGTGGCTGCTCTGACTGGCACAAGGAGCCCAGTTCAGCAGGAATAGTTGCCTTACCCTTAGTTAGGGGAATAATATGACAACATGGCATCACCATCCCAATTTCTGTTTTGGCAATGGACCCACTCCCCAATCTCTACTCACCACCATATCTTCTTTTAATGGCTCCAACCTTGTTGTTTAACATATGATGTCTCTGGCAGGTGCTAATCTCACAAACAACTGTATTCAATGAGAAACATGGGTAAAATTCCCCCATTGGTCCTCACTCCAAAAGGAAGAATCTTTTATTGTCCAGCCCTGTGCTCTCCAGCCCCAAAACCAATTAGCCAGACTTATGGCCACTACCCAGGAATTGTATGAATGAAGATCCTCTCTGTCCTATCCCTCAAGACTCTCTCATATGACAGCAATCTCAGGCAACTGTAAGAACTTGCCAAGAGCCCATTCTCTAGGGCAGGGGTGGGGATTTTGTTAAGGGGATTTGTTCTGTGAAGTTTAGATTCAGTCAAAGGGTTGTTTTTGAAGACCTAGAGGGCCACACGTGGCCTGGAGGCCCAAGGTTCCCCACCCCTGCTCTAGGATATCCCTCTGTTGCTGGATTAGTGGATACTAAAAGCCAGTTGCATATGCCTGTCTCATAGCAGATGGAGCCATAAATAGACCAAACAAAACAATATTCTTCAGGATCCAAGTTTTCATAGGTGGGGGCCCACTGAACTAGCAGAGGACACTAGGTTCTATGCCTTGGGTTAGAGGCTTCAGTCTCTGGCATAGTACTCTTCGTGAAGCTCTGTAACACAACAGCTCCTCAGCTCCAGCCTCTAGCAGGTTCACTCTGGATCCGGGCAGACAGAAGGACAGCAGCGGAGACATGAAAAGGGGTTAATTTACTTTATTCTTCCCGATGGTGGCGTTGGTGAGGAGGTGAGGGAGCTCAGCTCCTACAGCATCCACCTAATTACCCTTCTTGCAGGGGCCGGCAAGAATAGGATTAGAAGCACCAGCTCCTGCAGTATCCCCCTAAGTCTCAATGGTGGCTAGTTGAGATAAGCACAGCTTTCTGCTTTCACATTCCGCATTCCACACTTACTGACTAGTGCTCACTTGATTAATAGAAAAACAAAGAAGGTGACTTGCAAACAGTAGGCTCATAAGTTTACATTAAGTTTAGCAATATCATGGCGACTTGGCATAGAGTAGGCACAATATGCTGTTTACAAGTTAAACTCAAATTTTTTTTAGTATTTATGGTTACATAATGAGCACAGTGGAGCTTATTAATGGCCATGGAACTTTGGAACTTGTAGAATGTTTATGGTCATGGATCCTGGGAACTTATATCAAATTGGATCCATGCCACCTTGCAACAGGCTCTAACAGTGGAAGGGTCCAGGTAAGTTTGATTTTGAATGTACCATGTCAATTTAGCAATATAAGCTTCTATGCCCCACCCATTTTATTAGAGAGACTATCTCGTATCACACAACTCATAATAGACATCTCTAGGAAAAGAGCAATTATATGACCATGTGTCATCTGTTCAGTAGCAATTAGAACCCAGTAATAGCAAGCAACTACTTTTCAAAAGGGATATAGTTTTAGGGAACTTGCAGCTACAGAAACCTAACAATCACTTATTTTGGCCACCCTTTAGTGCCTATCAAGAGCTCTATTCAGCCCAGTCCTTATGGATAGAGACCCCCAGGCTCATAAGGCTTTGTAGGTCACAAAGTACTTCGTGGGAGAGACTGTTGACCAGTCTGCTTTAGATTTTACAGGGCTGTAATCCATCCGGGCCCCAGTTAAAAGAAACATACTTGCAGGCAACTTGGTAAATGGGAGAATCAGGATGCTCAGTTAAGGAATGTGGGTTCTCAAAAACCTGAAGAGCTCATTAAGGCACTGGATTTCCTTCTTAGATAATTGGAAAGCAAATATCAGTAGCTTATTCTAAACTGTGCCCAGAATCTTCAAGATTTTTGCCACCCATTTGATTCCTTGAAACTTGAATGAGTGGGCTGGACGCTGGACTTCCTGAGGATTTATTTACCATTACATATCCTTCAAATGGGTCACCATCTTACTTAGGGCCTCTGCTACTATTACCTTACCTGTCTCAGTCAACACAGTGTTATCAATATCATGTACATTGAAGCCCACAGGAAGGGAGGCCTCTTTCAGGTTTCTGCCCACCATAACATGGCTATAATAGAGAAAACTCAGGTTGTCCTGGGGAAGAACAATGAAAGTAAATGGGACTCCTTCCCAGGGGAAAACAAACTACTCCTGATTAGTTTCAGTCACAGGAATAGATGGTGGTTTCCCTTCTGAGGGTGGTTTCCTCGGGGCCTGGATCTCAAAGCATCTTAGCCTCATCTCTAACTGGGCAATTCATGATTCACAAGCTTAGGATTCTGCACGAAGCGACTTTGGGGACACTACTGGCCCCAGCTAGATGCTGAGCTTTCCCCTCAGACTTAGTGGAGTGCCACACAGGACATCCTCCTACCACCCCACCCTTCTCACACAGTGTCCTGTTCTAGTGTCCTATCCTGCATTCTCTGTCCCTCAGTTCTCTGGCCCAACACTGGCAGTTCAGAAAGCTGTCGCTCTGGTTCTACAGGGTTGATTTCTGTAGTTTGGGTCTTGGGGGTTCTGAGAAAAAGAGGGTTTGAGTGTATGGGGCTGAGCTCTATTTCAAGGCTACACAAATAACCGGCATCTTTCCCTCTGTTCTGCAGAGATCTTTTGTAGCAAGAATTCTATCATGACTCCAGTAAGCTTCTGCAACCTACAGCCTGGATTTCCATGGCACTAAAAAGAGGGAGGGGGTATAAGAGTATGGGGTTGGGTTTTGTTGCAAACCCATGTGTTGCTTGCCTGGGAGCCTCATTGTTAGTAGCATGCTGAGTGGTGGGGTATGGGTCCTGAGTGAGCTCAGTGTAAGCACCAGTTCTTGGGTTTGTTTTTTTTAACCTTCTTTTAAAAGCATTCCAGGTGTCCTACACTATGGTGACAGCTGAAGTTGTTTTATTTTTGGTGAATAATTTATGTTTTGGAGAGGTTTGAGAGGTCCAGGGTATCAGAGAAAATGTCTAATCCTCCGTCTTGTTGGTCATGTGACCAAGAACTTACCAATTATTTTATGTCCTACAGCTTAGCTGAATTTATTATTTTAATTAGCTTTTTGGTTGATTCTTTAGGGCTCTTTATTTATTTTTATTTTTATTTTTACTGCAAAAAAGCAGTAATTATTTCCTCTTGCCTATATGTATTCCCTTGATTTCTCATTCTTTTCTTTTTGCTATAGCTATCTTTTCTAGCACCATGTTTAATTGTAGTGATGATGATGGGGATCCTTGCTTGATCTGATTAGAAACTCCTTTAACTTTTCTCCATTACATATGTTTCGTCTTGAATTTAAATAGTTATTATTTATTTTACTTGCACTAAGACTTTTGCAACACCCTGTAAGGTCCATTTATTCTTGTGCCCTCCAGTTTTTAATGGAAATAGGGCCTGGATTTTATCAAATATCTTTTCAGCATCTATTGATATAACCATATGGTTTCTTGTTACTTATATTAGTATGCTTTATGAAGTTATAGTCTTCCTTATACTGAACCAACTCTGCATTTCTCACATAAAACAAACCTATAAACCATGGTATATAATCTTTCTAACATGTTGTAGCCTACTTGCTAATATTTTATTTGAAATTTTTCCACTAATTATTAGGGATGTATTTTTTTCTCTGCTTTGTCTTTCCCTGCCTTAAGTGTCAAGACTATATTGATGGAGAGAGGCAGAGCCAAGACGGCAGAGTAGAGAAGCACTCAGCAGAGCTTTCCTGAATTCCTCTGAATTTCCTGAACTTGAAAATAATGCCTCAAATCGAATTCTGAAGCAGCAGAACCACGAAAAATTCCGGTGAAATCATTTTCTAGCACAAGACAACTTATGATGTCAGCAGCAAAGGTCTGTTATACCAGAAGGCAACATACCGCAGGACCAGCAGCAGGCGTGGGAGGCAGCTGCATTGGAAGTGGTTACATCAGTGGCAGCAGCAGCTTCAGGAGCTTGCAGCCCACAGAAGGGGGCGAACGGGGTGCGTGCAAAGCTAAACAACTGGTCAAAAGAAGACTGCAGGAGACCCTTTGCTGACACTGGGTTCAGGACCCTGTTGCATTGCCCATACACAATGCCAGGTCACCGTTGGAAGGCCAAAAGGAACAATAGAGCTTGTGATCACAGAGAAGCAGGGGCCCAGGAGACCTGGTTGTAATTCCAGGGCAGAGAAATGCTTATGGTCACTCACTGGGGAATAGGGACCCTGATCTCAATTCTAAGACAGAAGGGGACACTAGCAATTGCAGCTACAGGAGAGCAGGAGACCTGGTCAGTCCCAGAGACAGGAGGAGCGCTAGTGCTGTTGGTTACAGGGGAACAAAGTCCTTTTATGGGTAAAGGAATATTGTACAATGATCAACCGTGAATGACTTATCTATTCTCAGTAATACAGTGATCCAAGACAATTCCAAAGGACTTAAGATGAAAAATGCTACCCACCTCCAGAGAAAGAACTGATGGAGTATGAGTGCAGATTTAATCTTAAGTTTTTTAAATTTCATTATTCTAAAGTTTTTTTGGCCTGCATTTTCTTTTGCAAAACATGACTAATATGGAAATGTTTTGCACCACTGCACACGTATAACATATGTAAACTTGCCTTCTCAAGAGGGGTGAGGTGGGAGGGAGTGAGAGAATTTGGAACTCAAATTTTTAAAAAAGAACATTGAAATGTTTTGTCTGCATAATTGACAAAAAAAACAATAAAAACATTATACTAAAAAAAGAACTATATTAATTTCAGGTTTTTTTTTTTACATGTTATCTCTTCCATTACACTCTGAGGTTTCTAAGAGCCCACAGAGATTGTATTTTTCCTCTTTTTGTATCCTAACCATTTAACACAGTGCCTTGGACATAGTAGGCACTTAATAAATGCTTATTAATTGATTCTGACTGACGTTTGGATGATCTCTTGGTCTATATTTTCATTTCAAAATGTCTATTTCATTTTGGTCTTTTCATCAAGAATACTCAGAAATCCTCAATTCCATTATAAATCCATTTTTGGAATGGCTAAACAACTGACAATACATACTGTAAGAAATGATAAAGTGGGTGGTTTCAGAGAAACCTGGGTAGACTTGAATGAAATAATGCAGAGTGAAGTGAATGGAACCAGAAGAAGATTTCTACAATAACAAACAATATGGTAAAATTAAGAACTCTGCAAGAATCAGAAATTATTTAGTATAATGACCAACCATGAATCCAGAAGACTAAGAATGAAACATGCTACATACTTTCCAACAGAGATAAAGGTCACAGAAAAAGACTGAGATATATTTTTCTGAATATGACCAATGTGGAAATTTGTTTTGACTACATAGGTTTGTAATCGGAGTTTTATTTTTATTTTGTTCTCAATTGGGAGGGGACAGGTTGGAGTGGGAGAGAGAAGGCAGATTTTTGCTGATGGAAAAATACACAGCATTTAAAATTTATATGTATATGATTATATATAAATATAATTTTAAATTTTATGTGTGGATCCCACCCCACCCCACCCAAACAAAAAACCCGGAAAGGGATACAAATGGGCCATTTTGTTGCTATTTTATTAAATTTCATATGTATATTTTTAAAAACCTGTGTGACAGTTCATAATTTCTTATATGGTACTCTTTCACATTCTTTATAACTGACATGTTTATGTTTGTTGATGATTAAGTTTATAAAAAAGATTTTGTTAAAGGTCCATTTTCCCCCTGTAAGATTATATTTAATTTTACCAGAAAGGTTATTTAGTTGTAAGCCTTTTGCCTTTTTGGATATTATATTCCATAGAGGCAGCTATCAAGTGTTGTACGATATTTATTGTGGTTCCTTGTTATCCAACTCCTTTCTTTTTGGCTGCTTACGGCATTTTTCCCTTGATCTGGAAATCCCAGATTTTGGTCAAGACTTTCCTTGCAGTTTGTTGGTCTCCAAAGGCTACCTTTCATTTCAGAGATTCTTTCATTTTGCACTATCATTCTAAGAGCTCTGTGCAGTTTTCACTTATATTTCTTGAAATGTGAGACTAGACATGGTCATGATTTTCAGATAGTCTGGTAATTCTTACATTGTCTCTTCTTCCCTTGTTTTCCAGGTCATTTGTTTCTTATATAACATTCTTGGCATTTTCTTAGCTTTTAAAAAATCTTTCAATTTTATCCTACTATTTCTTCTTACCTGTTTTATTATTGTTTTGTCTAGTTCATTCTAATTTTAGGGGCATAATTCCTGGGGTAGGTTTTCCTATGTCTATTCTAAGGTGTCAATTCTCTTTGCCATTTTTTCATTTTGATCATTTCTTTTGCGTACTTTTATAATTCCTGTGACTCAGGCATTTTTTCTCTGCAACTTTACCTGAACTTTTTGTAGAGTCACTAACATCTTAGAGGTTTGCCCTCTGGGCATCTCTGAAACCAAAGTATTTCCTTATGGTATTTGGAGTTTTCCTTGATTTGCTCATCTCATTAACCTCGGTATTTAGGTTATGGCACCTGTGCTAGGTCAAGCTCAAAAACTAAATGGAATGGAAAGGGCCTTCCAGGTCCATCAGTATGATGGCCCAGACTAACCTCCTTTAAGAGATTAAGGCTGCTTCAGTGCTGAGTGCTATTTGAGAGCTTTCTTGCCGTAGGGTTTCAGGCTTCTTTCTGTAGGCTCTGCCTGGGGTCCTTTTCTCCAGCTGCTGGGTTCAGGGGCTACTTCTATACACCATCCTCCCACCACAGGCTTCAGAGGTACTTTAAGTTAGTCCTTTTCCAACCTCTAGGCCAGGATACCCCATATGGATCTCTATACCAGACCTTTGCCTCAAGCTCCCTGGGTAGTGGTGGGGGTGGGGGTGTGCTCTTTCTGCTGGACTTCTGCCACCAGGCACTTTGAGGATACCCTGAGCTGGTCTTTGCTTGGAGACTTTCTTCCAGGCTCAGGCCTCTGGTGCAGGTGTTTGATGCCCTCTGGTGCTGCCCTGCACCCCATTCCACCTACCCTGCCTACTAACTCTGCAAGATTCTGAGATTCCTTCTGGGGATCTCTAGGCTAGGTGGAGGAGTCTGCAGGGAGTTCTTATTCCTTTTCAGATTGGTGCATTTTTAAGACCCACTGGGAACATTTGTAGGGAATTTGAGCTCCTCTAGGTCTTAGTAATCATCACCCTCCCCATGATAATGTTTTTAACTGCATAAAATAAAACACAATGCATAGGATTACAAAGGAAACATATTGAAATAGTTATCAAAACTTAAATGTTAAATTTTTGTACAAATAAAACCAACATAGCCAAGATTAAAAAGAAAGCAGGGGAGCAGAGGAGATTTACAGTTTCTCAGATGAAAGTCTCATATCTCAAATGTATAGAAAACTTTGTCAAATTTGTAAGAATGAGTCATTCCCCAATTGATAAAAGAATATGAAATTTTTCAATGAAGCAATCAAAACTATATAAAATCATATGGAAAAAATGTTCTAAATCATTATTAGAGAAATGTAAATTAAAACAACTTTGAAATATCATCTCACACTTACCAGATTGGCTAAAATGATAGCAGAAGAAAGAGCCAAATGTTGAAGGGGATGTGGATAAACTGGTACACTAATTCATTGTTGGTGGAACTGTGAACTGATCCAACCATTTTGGAGAGCAATCTGGGATTATGCCCAAAGAGTTATTAAACTACCTATACCCTTTCACCTACCAATACCATTATTACGTCTGTTTCCCAAGGTTATCAGGGATAAAGGAAAAGAATCTATATGTTCTAAAATATTTATAAGCAGCTCTCTTTGTGGTGGCAAAGGAACTGGAAATTGAAAGGATGCCCATCAATTGGGTAATGGCTGAACAAGTGATACACGATTGTGACGGAAAAAGAAATGATGAGCTGGTTGCTTTTAGAAAAAACATGGAAAGATTTGCATGAAATAATGAAGAATAAAATGAACAGAACCAAGAGAACGTTGTACACAGTAACAGCAATATTGTTCAAAGAACAACTTTGAATGACTAAGTCATTCTGAGTATTATAAATACTCAAATCATTTAGAAAGGACCTATGAAGGAAGATGCTATCCATTTCCAGAGAAAGAACTGATAAACAGAAATATGCATAGTATGGTTTTACACATATTTATAAATCTGGTCAAATGGTGGCCTTCTCTAGTGCAGGATGTGGAGGAAGGGAGGGAGAGAGATAGTTTGAAACTTAAAATGTAAAAAAAAAAAATTAAATTAAAAAAAAAAAGTTCATGGACCCCAGACTAAGAATCTCTGGATTAGAGTCTGTGTGATGCAAACAGCAAATTGTATTTATTGCAATTGTTCACTATTATGTTGTCACTGAGAATGCAATTTAAACTACTTTGAACAATAATAATGGTACTGTTTCAAAAATGGACTTAATTAACTACACTTAAATATGAAAGATTCAGTGATTTGCAAAGCAGGGATTCCTTAGTGCATCAATTAAAAAGTAGGTATGGTGGAACAGACCTGTAATTCCATATGAGGAGGCTGAGGTTGGCAGATCTATTGAGGTCAAGAGTTCTTAGCTGTAGTGGGCTAAATCAATCAAGCGTCCATACTAAATCCAACATCAATATGGCGAATTCCTGGGACTGGGGCATCACCAGGTTGCCCATGGAGGTTGAAAATTGAGCAGGTCAAAGCTCCCATGCTAATCAGTAGTGAGATTCAGGCCCATGGCTAGCCATTGTACTTACAGTACACAAAGACACAGCAACTAATTAATTAATAATTGCATACCACCTCAGAAAATGATTATTTTGAAAAGGCAATACTTGGCTTTGTATGTTTCAGTATGAGATGGGTGTTTTCATTCAGTTCCATATTTTATAGTCAAAATTCTCTATATTATCCTAGATACTAATTACAAAAATAATCATGAGTTGTATATAAAAGATGGATATACATTAGGATCACTCAAAAACTTGTCATTTTCACTATTAGTAAAATTGGACCACCAATTTGTCAAAGCAAATATCAGAATTAGTTTTTTTTAAAAAAAGCTAGACTATAATAGAAAGATGCAACACACAACTTAAACTCCTTAATTCTGAACTTCTTTTAACAACTGATAATGATAAATGGGTAATTGAGAAATGATAAACACTGATTATATTATTTTCATACAGAATGTTAACTAACATAAACCAACAAAGACCAAAAGAGCCCAAAAGGTGCTTTAGTCCACAAACAGGATTTACTTATCATGTGGTCAGAGGTGGTAGCCAAAGTTAATGCTAGCTTACGATATAAATTAATTTATAAAATCTTGTGAAAGATGATAATTAAAAGCGTGATGATTCACAAAATCAAGGAGAATCAGTAAGGATAAAACCAGTTTAAAGTGAATTTGGCAAGAGATCCAACTAAGCAAAATCTTTTGAGGACATTTAAGAATGAAATGTAAGGACAAGACAAGAAAAATGGAAAAGGCTGGCAAAGACTTTTATAACAAACTATTTTCTCACCATCAATAATGGAAAAGTCACCAAATTTGGATATCACAGTCCTAGATATGTTTATGGAGTGGATAGATATGGATAAGAGAACAAAAGTTGGAAAACAGAGAGACTGGAACAAGTGTGTAAGTAGATCCTCAATGAGGGCATATTAATATGGAACAAGTAGGCTTTCACAAGTAATGTTTTACAACAGATCAAACTTTTATGAAAGCTCGGTGACATAGTAAATGGAGCTCTAGATTGGGAAGACAGAAGATCTGAGTTCTAATTCTCTCCTCTCCCACACAATTGCATACGACTCCGAATAAATCACTTAGTCTCTTGACCTTAGCCTCCTCATCTGTAAAATGAGGATAGTAATAGCACTTACCTTGCAAGGTGTTAAGATCAAATGAGATAACATATGTGATTTGCAAACTTTAAAAATCGATAAAATCGATACTTATCTTTACCACTTTGCAATTGATTGAAAAATGTAGAGAATGTAAGATTCCACTGTGTTTGTTTGTTGATTATGAGGAAACATTTGATTTAGCAGAACAAAAAAACAAAAAAGAATGTTTTCCAAAAAGGTGTCTTTTTTCCATATATCAAAACCTTTTAAAAGAGATAACATAGGGGCAGCTAGGTGGCGCAGTGGAGAGAGCATGAGCCCTGGACTCAGGAAGACCTGAGTTCAAATCTGACCTCAGGCACTTGACACTTACTAGCTGTGTGACCCTAGGCAAGTCACTTCATCCCACTGCCTCACAAAAAAAAAAAAAAAAAAAAAAAACCAACCCTGTTCAACAATTCTTTGATTATAAGCCTCACGAGAGATGTTTATCATCTAATATAATTGCAACTGTGATGGAGAAGATCTAATGCAACAAGGATATTTGAAGAAGAGAAGTAAAATATATCATCAGGAAAACGTATGATAGGCTGGGAAGATGAGTTAGCCACACAGTAAGGATGAGGGATGACAAGAAGACAGGCAAAACCCCTGGTTTCCTCATGATGTCAGGAGAAAGCCAGAAAGGCTTCCAGCGCACTGGATGAGTTCCCAGTGACAAGCACCTGGGAAAACAAGGACAAGAGTCGCACAGGATGAATAGGTATTAATGGGTTGCAATAAGCTTCACTGGAAGAAACATCCAGAGAGATAAAATCGTGTATCCATTTAAGTAAATATTTGAGTAAAGGTTGGTTGGATCCGTACCAAAGGAAGGAAAAATCACAATACAATAACAGATACAGTGAGGCACAACTAATGGACTTTTCTCAATACTGATCCTCCTTGACTTCTCCTCAACTTGTGACACTACTACTTCCTTCTAGATTTTTAGACTTCCAAGTTTTTGTGACTTTGCTCTCTCCTGGTTCTTCTATCTAACTGCTCCTTCTCAGTTACCTTTGCCATTTCTTCACCCATGTCATGCCCACTAGCCAGGTGTTGTCTCTCCCCCCAACTCTGTACTGGTCCTTCTCTTTTCTCTTAAAAGTATTTTACTTGGTGATCTCATCAGCTGCCATGGCTTCAAATCTCTATGCAGATGATTCCCAAATCTAAATATTCAGCCCCAGTCTCTCTCCTGAGTTCTCATCCAGATTTAAATTTTCTTAAAGCTCTGAATTTAAAAGAAATCCAAAAACTTCTATTTTCCCAATTTACACACATAAAAAAACTATTCACTTTACTCAGGATGGTGGCTGGCAGCAGGTCACAATATCCAATCACGACTTTGCCTGAATAAAAATGTTTCAAGCTAAAACTGGAGATCTCTTTTATATCCTGTTACACATGTGCTATTTTGACTATGAGAATTTCAGCAACTGATTGTTAAAGTAACACTTGATAAGTTAACTACTGAGGAGAAAACAACGCATCAACTGCTTTCTGGATATTTCTCAAAGTAGATGTGTTACAGGTATCTCAAACTTAATATACGCAAAAAGAACCCATTCATTTGTCTTTTTCCCCAAATCCTCCCACCTTCCTTATACTTTCTAGGGCATAGTAATTCTCCCATTCACTCAAGCTTGCAACCTCAATATCATCCTTGACTCTTTGCTCTTACTAACCTCATATATCCAATCCATTGCCAAATCTTGTTTCTACCTTCTCATCTCTCCTATATGTCTTCTTCTCTCCACTCATACAGGCTTTTACCAGCACTGAACTGGACTATTCAAATAGCCTTCTAATTGTTCTTCCTGCTTCAAGTTTCTTTCCACTTCAATCTATCCTCCACTCAGATACAAAGGTGATTTTTCTAAAGCACAGGTCTGACTATGTCATGGAACTTCCCTGCTCCCCCTTCCTTATCCCCCACCCCATTCCCTATCCAATCAACGAGCTCCCATGCCTCTCTATTTCTTCCAGGATCAAATACAATAAACTCCATTAGGCACTTAAAGCTCCTCCTTACCTTTCCGGTCTTTTTATACCTTGCTCCCCTCCAAATACATTAAATTGTACCTGTACTAGGCTACTTGCAGTTCCTGAACATGACACTCTATCTTCCATCTCCAGGCCTTTGTACTGCCTGTCCCTCGTGCCTAGAAGGCACTGTACCTTCATCTCCTTCTCTTATCTTCCCTGGCTTCTATAAAACTCGGCTTAAATCCTACCTTCTACAGGACCCTTTTTCTGGTTGTCTCAGCTGTTAGTGTATTCCCTTCTCAAATCACCTTCCAACTACTCTGTATGTATCTTGTATGTACCTAGTTAGTTTCATGTTGTCTCTTCCATATGATTATGGAGTTGTCTCTTCCATATGAATATGAGATTCTTGAATGCAGAGGCTGTTTTTGCTTTCCTTTCTATCCTAAGCACTTAGCACAGTTCCTGGCTCATGGTAATCACTTAAGAGAAGCTTGTTGACTGGCAATCTAAAACTAAGAGCACTCTAGTACTATAGAATGAGCTTGATGTGGTTCAAGGACCAATTGCAACATTTATCCACAAGTTTTAACCTCTGTAAGTCTTATTCTTCTCATCTGCAAAATGAAGACAATAATATTTGTACTATATCATAGGGTAGTTGTAAGGAAAGTACTCTGTGAATGATACAACCCCACATAGAGATGAGCTATACTATAGTGATTTGGCATAATGAACAAATGTTGGTTAAGTAAAAACTACTACAAATCTTTGAAAAAAGCTTTTTAGTTACTAATAAGCCAATAATGTAGGCTTCATACAGTTATTTTATAGACAAAGTCCAAATGGAATCTGGTTTAATAATTTAATCAGATCTCAATTAACCTTTTTCATTTCATGAGCATAAATATTAAATTCAGTCTAAATATTAAGATAAAGTTCATAAAGGTTTCACATACAAAAGCAGTTCATGCACAAAACAACATATAGCAAACATTTATAAAAATAATGAAATTCTAACCGTTTTTAACAATAAGCTAGATTTATAATCTACACAGTTTACCCCTTAGAGAAAAGATAGATAAGCACAGATTTAACACCAACAACTATCACAACAGAAAGTGGAGCTCTGTCAATAATAAGAATGCTTTCGGTATTAATGAATATATTTTGTAGGACCAAACTAAAAAAACTAATGTCATGTTTTAGTATTGGTGTTATTAAGAGTTATTTCCCTTAGCAAATTAGAACAGTAGTGACAAAAAAAAAATCACTTCTAAATTACATTAAATGTCTCATAAATGCCACCATTATTAAAGAAAACAAATTAGCATTGGACTTATTGATGTATAGTATATTCAGAACAAAATCATTTTAGTTCAACTGTAACAAACATAAACAATTTTTTCTTAGCCTTGGTATACCAGAAAAATGTATGCTTTAAAAGAAAAACTTTTAACCAGATTTTTAATTGTGATAGTAGAACAGTAATTAAAATCCTGGAGTTCATTCATTTTTCTTTTCAGCTAAAAGGGTGAAGCATGATAGCCACAACTTTATTGCAGACGACAAGCCAACAAGTAATTCCAACACCACCTGTTTAATGATTAAAAAAAAAAACTACATATAATATGCTGACAATTTTGGACATATTACTACTGAATTTATAACTAACTTGGAATAAAGCAAATTTTTCATGTAAAGAATAAATTTATATTTTAGTATTCTCAAATCATTTGTTTTTATGCTATTAAAGGTCTATATTGCTAAATAAATACAGTAAAAGACATCCTTCACAATTTGTTTCAGCACTTTTTTTAATGTTGAAGTCCTCTGTGAATTACCATTTAACAGTAGGTACCTAAACAACAATAAAAAGCAACATAGTATAGTGGATAAGTGACACAGGATTAACTGGGTTCAAGACCTATCTCTGTCAACAATATAATATCTTCACAACTCTGGGCAAGACACATAATCTCTCAGTGCCCTAAGCAAACGTCTAAAACTATAGTTTATAAAACATTTATTTGCCTATCTTGTAAAGGGAATTTTCTTATAGAGAAGTTCCCTTCCCCAGAAAATACATAGTTCTGGACCATATGTTGGGTATATTCATTTATTTACAGTTTTGGATGGCAATATATGTATATATAGATACGCATGTACATACATGCATGCATATGTGCACATGCATACATATGTGTGTAGACATATGTATATGTGTAGCTATGTGTCATATCTCTGACATGCAATTACCACCCAAAAGTGTTAAGTTATTCTGCATTGTTCAGGAAAAGCTTCAAATAAAATAACTTGGTTTCACACAAATGCAAAACAATGCATTAAGGATAGAAAGAAAACAGTTAAATGGGAAAAAAATCATCACATCAAGTTTCTCTAACAAAGGTCTCATTTCTAAGACATATAAGGTATTGATTCAAATGTCTAATAGGAGCCATTCTCCAACTACTAACTGGTCAAAGGATAGGAAAAGAAGTTTTTAAAGGAAGAAAACCAAGCTATGCACAACCATAGAAAAAATGCTCCAAAGCAATGACAATTAAATAAATGCAAATTAAGCAATTCTGAGGTTCTACCTCATAACCACCAGATTGGCAAGATTGACCAAAAAATGGAACATGACAAACGTTGGAGAGGCTGTGGGAAAAAAAGGTACATTAATGTATCAGTGGTGGAACTACAAATCGATGTAGTCATTCTGGAAAGCAATTTACAACCATGCCTCCAAAGCTAATAAATTGTACATTTCCTTTGACCCAGTAATATCTTGACTGGGTCTACACCCCAAAGAGATGAAAAAAGGAGGAAAAGGCCTCATATGCATGAAAATATTTATAGTGGCTCTTTTTTGTAATAGGTAAGAACAAAAAACTAACAATTGGGGAATGACTACACATTATCACATATAAATGTAAGGGAATACTATTGTACTATGAAATTATGAAAGGGAAAATTTCAGAGAAATGGGGTAATTTATGAATGATGCAGACTGAAGTGAGCAGAACCTGTAGGATAATTTATAAGAACAATACTGTATAATCAAACAATTTGGAAAGACTTAAGAACTCCTACTGATGCAATGACCAACTATGATTCTAGAGGACTAAAGATGAACAATGTTACATGCTTGCTGAGAGGTGGGCTCGAGATGCAAAACGAGATGTGTATATTTAGAGACGGCTATTTGAGAATTTGATTGACTATACATATTACTTACAAGGTGTCTCCCTCACAATCTCCATGAGGAGGGGCTAGACTAGGAAAAAATATTCTGGACTTCAGATATTATTTCCTTAGCAGGAATTTTTGTTTATAGCTATAAAAGTATTTGAGTCAAGTTTTCTCTTCTTTTATACACATATATATTAATTTTGACATTATCCATACTAGTGTGTATATATACACTTTAATTTCCACTAAAGGATCTATTTTTAAAATTTTTTTTGTTTTCTGTTCCTAATTCTCTCCTTGTACCCATTGAGAAAGCAAGAGATACAATATCCATTATACATATGAGGTCATGAAAAACATATTTCCACATTAGCCATGTTGAGAAAGGGGGAAAAAAATCAAGAAAAATAAGCAAAGTGAAAGAAAATATGCTTCTATGTGCACTGAGTTCATTTGGAATTGTCAGAGGTCATTCATTGTATTGATCAGAGTAGCTAAGTCTTTCACAGATGACCTCTGTCACAAAATTGCTGTTACAGTAGAATGTTCTCCTGGTTTTGCTTACTTCACTTTGTATTAGTTCACACAAGTCTTCCCAGGTTTTCCTGAAACTATCCCTTTCATCATTTCTAACAGCAAAATAGTATTAATATTCATATATTACAACCTGTTCAGCCACTCACCAATTGATAACTATTCTCTCAGTTTCCAATTTTTTGCCACCATAAAAAGAGCTGCTATAAACATTTCTGTATATATGGGTCCTTTTCCTTTGGGGTATAGACCTTGTAGTGGTATTGCTGGGTTAAACAGTATGCATAATAAGTTTAATATCTTTTGGACACAGTTTCAAATTGCTTTCCACAATGGTGAGCCTAGCTCACAGCTCCATCAAAAGTACTTCAGTGCACATATTTTCCCACATCCCCTCCATCATTTTTCATTTTCCTTGAATGTCATCTTAGCCAATCTGATAAGTGTAAGGTGGTACCTCTCAGAGTTATTTCATTCTGCATTCCTCTAATTATCAGTGATTTCGATCTTTGTTTTTCATATGAATAATGATAGCTTTGATTTTGTTATCTGCAAACTGCCTGTTCATATCCACTGATCATTTAACAACTGGAGAATGGATCTTATTTTTATATATTTGCTTTAATTATCTATGTACATGAGAAATGAGATCTTTATCAGAGAATATTGCCATAAAATTTCTTCACAGCTTCCTGCTTTCCTTCTAATTTTGTCTGCGCTGTTTTTGTACAAAATCTTTTTAACTTAAGGTAATCAAAATTACCCATTTTGCCTCCTGTGATCCTCTCTATCTCTTGTTTGGTCACCAACTATTCCCTTATAAATATATCTGACAAATAATTTTTTCCATGCTCCCCTAATTTGCTTATATTGTCCATTTTAAAAGCATGTGCCCATTTTAATCTTTTCCAGGTATACAATGAGAGATGTTGGTCTATGCCTAGTTTCTCCCAGATTGCTTTCTAATTTTCCAAGTAGCTTTTGTGGAACAGTGAGTTCTTGCCCCAATAATTTGGATTTAGGGATTTATCAAACACTTCTCTATATTGTGTAGCTAATCTACTCCATTTATTTCTCTACTTTGTATAGCTAACCTATTACATTGATCAACAATTCTATTCCTTATCCAAGATCAGACTGATTACCAAAGGGTCTTACCTGCTACTCCAGTAGGAAATGCCACTAAGCGTTCTAATGGAGCTATCCATTTACTTGGTAGCACAGTCACAGGATCAGAATAATACTTCCAAATAAGTGTGATCATCAATAAAGCCTAGGAAAAAAAACCTGATAAGTAAAATACATCATTAATTTAAGATTTATGGAATAACAATGAGATGACATATCAAAACCCATGGAACACAGCCAAGGCAGTAATCAGAGGAAAATTTACATCTCTAAATGCTTTTATCAATAAAATGGAGAAAGAGCAGACTAATGAACTGGGTATGCAATTTTTAAAAAACTAGAAAAAGAACAAATTAAAAATCCTCAATTAAACACCAAATTGGAAATCTTAAAAATTAAAGATGAGAGTAATAAAAATGAGTATAAGACCATTGAATTAATAAATAAAATTAGGAGTTGGTTTTATGAAAAAAACCAGGATGATAGATAAACCTTTAGTTAATATGATTTTAAAAGAGAAAAAAACCAAATCACTAGTATTAAAAATTAAAAGGATGAATATACCACTAACAAAGATGAAATCAAAACAATTATAAGGAGTTATTTTGTCCAATTGTATGTCCAACAAACATTGGAGGGGATGTGGAAAAACTAGGACACCAATTCACTGTTGGTGGAACTGTGAACTGATCCAATCATTTTGGAGAGCCCAGAGAGTTATAAAACTTTGACCCTGTAATACCACTACTAAATCTATTTCCCAAGGTGACCAGGCAAAAAGGAAAAGAGCCTATACGTTCTAAAATATTTATAGCAGTTTTTTTTGTGGTGGCAAAGAACTGGAAATTGGGGGGATGCCCATCAATCGAAGAATGGCTAAACAAGTTATGGTACATGATGGTGATGGAATACTACTGTGCCATAAGAAATAATAAGCTGGTTGATTTTAGAAAAACATGGAAAGACTTGCATGAAATAATGAAGAATGAAATGCGCAGAACAAAGAGAACGTTGTACATAGTAACAGCAATATTATTCAAAGAACAATTTTGAATGACTAAGTCATTTTGAGTATCATAAGCACTCAAATCAACTACTAAGGACCTCTGAAGGAAAATGCTATCCACCTACAGAGAAAGAACTGATACATAGAAATATGTATAGTATGGCTTTACATATACATTTTTATATACACATATACATACATTGTGTATATGTACATATATATAAAATGTGTGTATATATGTATACCCACATATTTGTGTTTTAGCCTTCTCTATGATGGGTTGGGGAGGGAGAAAAAAATAAAAATTGCACTGGAGAGAACAAAAGAAAACTTAGAAAGAAGCAGAGAAAAGCAGCATAGTTTTGAAAATGTGCAGTATTTATTACACAGTTTTGTTTTGAAAATAATGGAAATTTATGGTTTGATATTGAATCCTCTTTTACATTGTGCTGTGAACATGGAAATGTCCTCTTTAGTCTTTTTGTATTTAAGTTCAAAATGAATAAAAATTTTTTACAAAGATTTATGAGCAGACTTTATTAATGTAAGCTTATTAACATGATTATAAATGACAGATAAGCCAAATACACATAAAGTTCATAGTCTTCTTTTTTTCTTTTTGTAGTATTTTATTTTTTCCAATTATATGTAATGTTAGTTTTCAACATTTTTTTAAATAAGATTTTGAGTTCTATATTTTTCTCCCTCCCTCCTTCCCTTCTCCACTTCCCAAGACAGCAAGCAATCTAATAGAGGTTATACATGTGCAATCATGTTAAACATATTTACACATTAGTCATGTTGTAAAAGAGGAATCAGAACAAAGGAAAAAACCATGAGAAAGAAAACAAAACAAAACAAAACAAAAAAGTGAAAATAGTTTGCTTCAATCTGCATTCAGACTCCATAGTTCTTCCTCTGGATGTGGATAGCATTTTCCATCAAGAATCTTTTGAGGGGCTGCTAGGTGGTGCAGTAGATAAGCTCCAGCCCTGGAGTCAGGAGGACCTGAGTTCAAATTCAGCCTCAGACACATGATACTTACTAGCTGTATGACCCTGGGCAAGTCACTTAACCCTGATTGTCTCACCAAAAAAAAAAAAAAAAAAAAAAAGAATCTTTTGGAACTGTCTTGGATCATTGTATTGCTGAGAAGAGCTAAGTCTATCATAGTTGACCATTACACAATGTTGCTGTTATTCTCATAAGGCCTTCTATGACACCTTCCCACTTTGCTACATTACATGCCAATCTCTGCAGGGATTACTGCCTATTACTGATGTGAAGCCAAAATAGCTAATGCCTCTTGTTATCTTTTTGAGTTTTGTCTCCTAATTTTTTTTTTATCTAACAGATAAACCACATTATTTTTTTCTCTCAAATTTTTATAGAATATAGTCTCTTTGAATTGGTTTTGAAAACAAAGTCAAAAGCTCTCCTCACATAATTTTCTCCTAAAAGTAATGCTTAAGAGCCTAATTTGATTTCATAAAATGTGCTAAACTGCCAAGATCAAATATCTTACATTTCCTACAGGGAAACTTTGATCCCTTGGGACCAGAAATGATATTGCCCCAGATGGCTTATTTGACTAAAAGTGCTCCTCCACGCCGCTGAATGTCTATAGCCATAAGTGGGTATAGACAATGGAGTTGCCAAACAGTTGCCCCTCAGAGCTTCCATTCCTTCTTGACAGAAAGTGCTCCTCCCTGCCCTTGAACTATGACCCAAAAGTAGGCAATACGCAAAGTAGGCATAGGCAATGGACTTGCTAAACAGTGATGGGTCCTACATCCAGTCCTAGCAGTCTCTTTCTCACCAGTTGGCAGGTGCCCTTACCATCTCTGGTTTTGGAGCTCCCAAAGCTGCTGTTCCTTCTGTCACCACCACCTAATCCCTCCATTGGTGTTTCACCCAAGTGGGGTCCAGGCCATCCTCCACCCCTGTGCCAGAGACCTCTCTTTCTTAACTAACAAGTTGTCTTGTGCTGGAAAAATGTCTCACTCTGACCTTTTGTTGGCTCTGCCACCTGAAGTATTATTTTAAAGTTGTCTGGAGGACTTAGCTGAGCATTTTCTCTACTCTGCCATCTTGGTTCTACCCCCAGAAGATTTATCAGTTGAGATTGTGAGAAACAAGTGACATCTGAAGATAAGTATCAAAGGAAACTAAGGCTTTTAAGAGGCAGAGGCGAGGAAAGAATATATTCCAAGTTCCTATCTATGGGGGAACATGCTTGCACAAAGGCACAAAGACAGAGTGCCATATTTAGGGAACAAATAAGTTGGTGTAGCTGGAATGTACAATGTGTAAATAAAAGAAATGTGAAATAATTCTGGAAAGGTAGACTGGAACCAGAGCGTGAAAAGTTTTAAATGCAGAATGAAGAATTCATTATAGTTTACATTATATTTTTAGAAATCATAGTGAGCCACTGAAGATTCTTGAGAAGAGTGAAAACAGAAATATGATTTAGAAAGATTCATTAGCAACTGAATGAAGGCTAGAATTCATGGGGAAAAACTGGAAGCAGGGATATCAATTAGGAAGTTAGTATAATAGTCCAGGTGAGAGGGGATGAGTTACTGGAGAAAAATGAGATGAAAATAAGATGCACCATGGAAGGAGAATCTTCAAGAAGAGCAAATGAATGGATGTAAAGGATGAGGAAAAATTGTTAAGGATGACACTGAGGTTGTGAACCTAAGCAACTAGAAAGTTAGTGGTACCCTCAATATAGTATCCCAAAGGTATTTTAAGCAATTAAAGCTTAAACTGCCCAAAGACTTTTGGGACACACTGCATAAAAGAAAGAATGGTTTCAAAGGAGGGATGGGTTTTTGGGGGGTTTTTTTGGTGGAAAGGAGACTGGAGGTACTAGGAGGAAAAGGTAGCATATTGCCTTGGATATGTCTAGTGAGTAGTTGGTAATGTGGGACTGGAATACAGAAGAGACATTAAGGCTATGTTTGTAAAGACTTGGGAGTTACTTGTATATAACTAATCGAACCCATGGGAGCTAATGAAATCACCAGGAGAATATGTATAAAGAAAGAAGATGACCTAGGACAAAGCCCTGGAAAGAAAATGGATAGAATATGGATGATGATACATCAAAGGAATGGTCAGACAAGGAGAAGGAGAACTAGGGAAGATGTGTTACAAAAGCCAGGGGACGGGAGACAATCCAGGAAAAGGTAAACAGTAATGTCAAAAGCTGCAGAGAAATCAAGGATGAAGACTGACAAAAGAACACTGGATTCTGCAATTGCGAAATCATCACTATTCTTGAAGAAAGCAGTTTCAGTTGAGTAGTAGATTTTTCACTTGTATAGCCACAGACTAATATAGCTAGTATAGTTCATAGGACATAAAGCCCATTCTCCCCCTCTACCTCACCTCTATTTAGGATAGATGCCAGATGAAGTTTCAAAGACTTTTAGTCCAAGAGAGAAAATATACTGGCCCTGGCATTTGCCAAGAAGAGTAAAATGTTCATTCCACCAAAACCTCCTGCACACTCATCACAGGGTATGGAGCTATCTGCAGAGCAAGCTGTACTTCTACTGAACAATTTTCCTGTCCTCTGTTAGTTCTAATGTGGCCACTAACCCTCCTGAACAAGGAAGGTATATCTGCATGTGCACCACAAAGATTCTTCTGATATTCAGGTCATTTTACATTGATACTGCGGTTGCCAAAAGAGATTATTTCATTTTTGTACTTGTGTCTCTGACACCCAGCAACACAGTTCCTGGTACAAACTTGATTCATCTATCTTCTGGAATTCTCTATATATTTGGATCTGTGGAATTTCTACTGTGATCTATTTCTATATGTCCTTTTGGGCAGCTAGGTGGAACAAAGGATAGAGTGCAGGACCTAGAGTTAAGGAAGACCTGTGTTTGAATCCTGCCTCAGACACTTACTAGCTGGGTGTTCCAGGTCAAGTCACTTAACCTGTATGTACCTCACTTTTCTCATCTGTAAAATAAGGATGATAATACTAGCACCTACCTCATGGGGTTATTATGAAAATCAAATGAGATATCACACATAAAATGCTTTGCAAACCTTAAAGCACCACATGCTTTATCATACTGTCTGAAATTCATTCCCTGGCTAGTCATTTAAGCATTTCTGTGAAACATTGCCTCTGAGCCTCAGCTGTTACAGAAGCATCTGATCCTCATTTTACTAGTGACCAGACAGTTTTAAAGACAAACATCATCTTTCCTGAGGCCAAGCAGACTAGCTCTGTATCAAAGTCAGCAGTTCCTATATACCCTAAGATGCTATCTTTTTTGATAGGATCAAAAATTTTGTGCTAGAGGAGACCCTAGAGGTCATCTAGTTCAAACCCTTCACTTTACAAAATGAGAAGCCTGAGGCCAAAAGAGGTTAAATGACTTATAAAAGTAGTAAGTAGCAGAGCTCGAATTTGAACTCAGGTTCTGAGTCTAGACTGAGCTCCACTGTACCATGTTTTCATTTCTGCCATCTAAGTGAACTGACAAATCCTTAGCCCAATAAATGATGAAGGTCCTGAGATGTAAATGACAGAGCCAGGACTCAAACCTACTGAAGACTCCACATCTGAGACTCTTTCCATTACACTGTAGTTAATTCTGTGTATAGATTTCAAGCCAGAAGAATCCTCAGCATCGTAGCAAAGAAAGATGCAAATGACACACAGAATATGACACACATAACTGTTGGGTATTTCTCTACCCTATTTCACATAATGTACTACACTTTGCCCCTCCATCCTGGGAGGGAAGTTCATATATGAAATGTTATATAGATTCACATATATATGAATGTATATACAGATTTAATAACACATTTAATAATAGCACACATTTTAAGGTTTCCAAAGATTAAAAAATAAGTAATACCAAAGAATGCTTACCTGTAATATGTAGAAAACAATGTTTATGACCCATTTAATTTTGGCTAATTGAGCTGTTCGTGCCTTCACTGGAAGGAAAAAGGTGGAATGAGAAGGACAATTTATGGAGATGGAAGTAACTTTTCTTTTTTAAAAAGATTTAACATTTAAGGATTTTACAACTCTGAACTACTCTCACCCTTCCCTCCTTGACAAGAAATCTGGTATATTTCTATCAAATGCGACTTTATAAAATGCGACTTGAATCTACAGACTCTAAATGAGATTTCATTTCACATTTGAAGACATTCTTCTAATTTTATTTGCTATTCTAACTTTCCCATCGACAGGTAGAAAGGCAATCTGTTACAAGCTCACAGCATAAAACTTTCTTAAGGACAGTATTGTCATAATGCCTCACTCAATCTCTTGCTAACCAAGCAAATCTGTACATATTATCTCTATTCTGGTGATAAAAATTCACCCTCAGCATCTACCATGAGACTTCATGTCTGGACGAAGTCATTTTATCCAGATTGACTCTATGCTGGAGTAAAAAACCAGCTAAGCTCTGGAAATATCCCTTAGTGCTTGGCAAGCAGGAGTGCATTAGAATCATAAATATTGTTTCTAGTTGAATTATTTTCCTTTTTAAAATTTCTACTACTACTAAAAAAGTCCACCCAGGAAAAAAATATTCATAATCGTTGTAGAAATTTTCACATGAACTTTACATTAAATGAAAAACTTGCATAAAAGGTATCGTTCTAAATTATCTGCAAGCATGTTGCAAATAAAAGATAACATACCATGAGTTTTCAGCTTATCAGTCATTTTGTTAATCTTTCGTTCTAGTCTGGCGTATCTGGCAAATTCATCCATCATGCTAATAGCTGAGAGGTCTTGTTTCATGGTTTGTATTTCTGCTCTCATCTGGGACTCTTGGTCTACATCCTTTTGTAGCAGCTTGGATATCTGACCAAAAAAAAAGTAAATATTTAAAATGCTATTCAATCAAAAATCATTATTAATATCATCCTCTTATTAACCACTTTTTTAATATAGCACATATCATGATTATCAGATAAGGAATTAAATAGAAGCAATTTTTTTTTACATTTTGAATTTGAAAACATAAATATACTCAAAATCCAAATAAGACAGCCTGTATAAGGCAACCAAACTGAAGAAAAATTGTGTTGTTGTTCAGCCATTTTTCAGTAATATCCAACTCTTCATTACCCCATGGGGTTTTCTTGGCAAATATATTGGAGTGGTTTGCCATTTCCTTCTCCAGATCATTTTACAGATGAGAAAAATGACTCACCCAGGGTTACACAGCTAGCAAGTGTATGAAGCCAGATTTGAACTCAGGAAGATGAGTATTCCTGACTCCAGGCCTGATACTCTATCCACTGAGCCACCTAGCTGACTCTTTGAAGAAAAATAAAGGACTGTGATTGGCAACTATAAAGAATAGAAAATTAATGAAATATTTTTCCCAGGGTCTTTTTAAAAATAAGTATTGCTGCCTTTTAAAAAAATATTACTAATTTTCCCATACTGTCCCCCACTCTTGAATCTTCCCTTTCAACAAAAAAACAAAACAACCAACTGACCAAAACCTACACATTAACTGCAGCTAACAGTTACTGTTAACACTCTGTAACCAGTTGTCCTTCCCTTATCCACACACCTCACCACAAAGATGAGAGGCCTATGTTTCATTATCTGTTTTCCAGTTTGGTCATTACAGCTAGTCAGGAATTAACCTGTTTTTCAGCATTTCATTTACACTATTATAGTCAGTGAGTATACCATTCCACAAGTTCGGTTTACCACAAAGGTTGGTTATGGACCCACAAAGGCTGAAACAAGTATTTCCATGTTTTTCTGAACTCCTCATATTTGTCATTTCTTATAATACAATAATGTTATATTATCTTCATGTATCACAATTTGCTCCGCTACTCCCCAACTGATGGGCATCTACTTTATTTCTAGTTTTTACTACCACAAAAAGTGGTGCCATGAAAATTTTGGTATATATATAGTATCTTCCTATCTTTGTACTTTTCAGGGTTTGTGTCAATGGATCAAAGTCAAGTGATTTTTCTTGAAAATTTTTCAAAAATTACAAAAAAAATTACAGCAAAGATGGCACAGAAAAGTCAGGGAATCACGTGAGTTCTACCAAATTCCCCTTCAAACAACTTTAAATAAAACCTCACAACAAATTCTAGAGCAGCAGAACTCACAAAAGGATGGGGTGAAACAATTTTCTAGCCCAAGACAACTTAGAAGGTCAGTAGTAAAGGTCTGTAGCACTTGGGTGAAAGTCGAACATAGTCCAGCATAGACTGAACCCTAGCAAACCAGCAGAAGACCTTGGGGGCAACTGAATCACAGAAGGCAGTGGAGGATTCCAGAACTTTCAGGTCACAGATGGAAAGGGGATCAAACAATTGGTCAGAAGGAGATTATAGGAGTCCCTTTACTGGCACAGGTGTCACTTGCACTGCTCATACATGGATCTGGGTCACAATCCCAAGTCAAGGAGGAGCACTAGTACACCAAAGCTTGTGGCTACAGGGGAATGGGGACCCTAATCACAGTTCCATGGTGGAAAAGAAGTGCTTGTGGTCACTCACAGACCAAAGCACAGGCCAAGAGAGCAGTGACTACACTCCCTAGATCATACCACCTTGGAAGAACTGAAAACTTATACACCCCTAGAACTATCTCTGAGAGCAGCAGCAAGAAAGGCCTGAAGCTTGGGACAGTGCCCCCTCTACCTCAAAGGAAGAGTCTCACTTTCACATGGAGTTAAAAGTCAAGAAATAGGCTGAAAAATGAGCAAACAACAAAAAAAACCTGACCACAGAAAGTTACTACAGTGACAGAGAAGATCAATACACAAATTCAGAAGAAGACAATAAAGTCAAAACTGCTACATCCAAAGCCTCAAAGAAAAATGTGAATTGGTCTCAGGCCCAGAAAAGAATTCCTGGAAAAGCTTAAAAAAAAAGTTTTAAAATCAAATAAGAGAGGTAAAGGGAAATTTTGGAAAAGACAGGACAGTGATGCAAGAAAATTATGAAAAATGATTCAACAGCTTGGTAAAGGAGGCACAAAATAATATTGAAAAAAATAACATCTTAAAAAACAAAGTAGGCTAAATGGTAAACAATGCACAAAAAATCCAATGAAGAGAATAATTCTTCAAAAAGTAAACTGGCTAAATGGAAAAGAAAATACAAAAGCTCACTAAAGAAAATAATCCTGTAAAAATTAGAATTGGGTAAGAGGAAGCTAAGGACTCCATCAGACATCAAGAAATAATAAAACAAAGTCAAAAGAATGAAAAAATAAAAGAAAATGTGAAATATCTCACTGAAAAAACAAATGACCTAGAAAATAGATCCAAGAGAGATAATTTAAGAGTTACTGAACTACCTGAAAACCATAATCAAAAAAAGAGCCTAGACATCATCTTTCAAGAAATTATCAAGGAAAACTGTCCTGATAATCTAGAACCAGAGGGTAGAATAGAAACTGAAAGAATCCATTGATCACCTCCTGAAAGAGATCCCAAAATAAAAATTCCCAGGAATATTATAGCCAAATTCCAGAGATCCCAGGTCATGAAGAAAATATTGCAAGCAGCAAGAAATAAACAATTCAAATATTGTGAAGTCACAGTCAGATTAACACAAGATTTAGCAGCTTCTACATTAAAGGATAAGAGAGCCTGGAATATGATATAACTGGAGGGCAAAGGGAATTATAACCAAGAATCACCTACCCAGCAAAACTGAGTATAATCTTTCAGGGGAAAAAAACTGACATTCAATGAAATGAAGGACTTTCAAGCATTCCTGATGAAAAGACCAGAGCTGAATAGAAAATCTGACTTTCAAATATAAGAATCAACAGAAGCATAAAAAGATAAATAGGAAAGAGAAATCATAAGGGATTCAATAAGGTTTAGCTGTTTACATTCCTACATGGGAATATGATACTTGTAACTCCTAAGAACTTTCTCATTATTAGGGCAGGTAAAAGGAGTATACATGACAGAGGGCATGGTTCTGACTTGAATGTAATGGGATGCTACCTAAAAAAATAAAATTAAGGAGTGAGAAAGAGGAATGCACTGGGAGAGGAAGAAAAGGAGAAACAGAATGGATTAAGTTATTTCACATAAAAGAGATGCCAAGGAGCTTTTTCAGTGGAGTGAAAGATGGGAGAGGTGGGAGGCAAGGGGAGCACTTGAACCTTACTCTTAGTAGAAGTGGCTTAAAGAAGGAATAACATACACACTCAGTTGGATATAGAAGTCTATCTTACCTTACGAGAAGGTAGGAGGAGAAGGAACCAAGGAGAATGGGGTGCTGATAGAAGGGAGGGCAGACTGGAGAAGGCAGTAGTCAGAAGCAAAACACATTTAAGGATGGACAGGGTGAAAGGAAAGACAGAGTAGAATAAACAGGGGGAAACAGAATGGAAGGAAATTATAGTTAGTACTGTAACTGTGAAAAAAAAATTTACAGCAAGTTTCTCTGATAAAGGCCCGAGAGAACCGAGTCAAATTTATTTAAAAAAAAAAAGTCATTTCTCAACTGATAAATGGCCAAAGGATATGAACAGGCAGTTTTCAGACAAAGAAATCAAAGCTATCTATAGTCACATGAAAAAAAATGCTCTAAATCACTATCGATCAGAGAAATGCAAATTAAAATAATTCTGAGGTATCACCCCACCTATCAGATTAGTTAATGTGGCAGAAATGGAAAATGACAAATGTCGGAGGGGATAGAGAAAATTGAGACACTAATGTACTGTCAGTAGAGTTGTAAACTGATTCAACCATTCTGGAGAGCAATTTGGAACTGTTCCCAGAAGGCTATATAACCATGCACATGGTTTGATATGCCTACTTTGACCCAGGAATACCCCTACTAAGTCTGGATTCCAAAGAGATTTTTAAAAAAGGAAAAGGAAAAGGACCTATATGTCCAAAAATATTTATAGCAGATGTTTTCGTGATGTCAAAGAATTGGAAACTGAGGGGATGCCCATCAATTGGGGAATGGTTGAACAAGTTGTGGCATATGATTGTGAAGGAATATTGTTCTATAAGAAATGACGGGGGCAGCTGGATGGCGCAGTGGATGGAGTGCTGGCCCTGGAGTCCGGAGCACCTGAATTCGGATGTGGCCTCACATACACTGCATTTGCTGGCCGTGTGACTCTGGGCAGGTTATTTAACCCCCATTGCCTTGCAAATAAAGAAAAAAAAATTAAAAAAAAAAGAAAGAAATGACAGGCAAGATGTTTTCAGAAAAACCTAGAAATATTAATTGATGCAAAGTAAAATGAGCAGAACTAGGAAAATATTGTACACAGAAACAGCAATATTGTATAATGATCCATTGTGAATGAATTAGCTATTCTCAGTAATACAATAATCCAAGACAATTCTGAAGGACTTATAATGAAAAATGCTATCCATCTCTAGAGAAAGAACTGCTAGAGTCTAAATGCAGATCAAAGTATACTTAAAAAAAAATTCTCTTGGCTTTCTTTGTTTTTACATGTAATTGGGTAGAAAAAGAAAAATTTCAGCGTTTCCCAGCAATTCATAGCTCCTCCAACACATGGCTAAATCATTGAAACATCCCCCACCTACTGCCCTCAATCCACGTCCCACTCAACATCTCACTCTAAAGCAGCACAACCTTTCCTATGTTTTCTATGGAATGCCTCTTCAATAACTGACATGCTTGCTGTCACCTTAAACCTTTTCCTTTCTCAGTACTTCTTATTCCTGCACTCACTGAGACCTGATTCTCTCCAGAGGACAGGTTTCCTGGCCACCCTTCCCAGCACTGATTGCATTTTCACTCACTCCTTTCCCCTTCCCCCCCAAATTACTGGTTGCAGTGGAGTTGGAATACTGTTTCCCAACTCTCAGGCTCTCCCTCTCTCACCATCACTCAGTAACCTCTTCTCTGAGGTTCATTCAATCTATATTTATCATTCAATCAAGATTCTGGTAGCGTTTATTTATCAACCTCCAGGACATTATCCTTTACTCAATGAGTTCAGTGCCTGGCTCACAGTCTTTCTTTCTCAATTCCTTTCCCTCATATACTACATCACTTCAACATACAAAGTGATGCTGCTTCAATCACTTTAATTTCCTAGTTGCTCAATTCCCTTACTTCCCATGACTTACTCTTCCACTCCACTTCAGCTATACACAAGAGTTTGGCCTTATCCCTTGACCTGACTATCACTCATAAGTATTCCCACTCAACACTGAAATTCCCTTATCTGATCACAATCTATTATCAATCTATCTTTCCCACTGCCTTGCAAACCTTAACCTTCTTCTTGGTCATTACCATGACTTCCAATACCTCCACCCCTCTCTTCCTTCCCAGACCATCATCCCTGCGCTGGATACAGTTGTGGGTATGAGTGACCAGGAGGATGACAGTACCCTCCACAGTAACACTAGCTGTGTGACCCTGGGCAAGTCACTTAACCCCATTGCCCAGTCAAAAACAAAAAACACCATGGTAAACGTCCCTAATTTATTTTTGGACCATATTACTAAAAAAGTAGTTAAGGGAATGCTGTGGAAATAGCTCACCTTAATTTTTATCAAAGCTTTTGCTGAATTATCATAATGCTATTCGTGATGGGTAGGTAAAAGGGCAGGTAAAAGGAGTATATATGTTGTACTGAGAAAGGAAAAGGTTTAAGGTGACAGCAAGCATGTCAGTTATCGAAGAGGCATTCCATAGAGCACATAGGAAAGGGTGTGCTGCTTTAGAGTGAGATGTCAAGTAGGACGTGGATTGAGGGCAATAGGTGGGGGATGTTGGTTGTGGACATGTTGTAAAGGTGTCTACAAGGCATCCAGTATTAGATGTGAATAGATAGGTATGAGTTATGGGAGATGTGAGTCTGGAGGTCAGCAATGAGGTTAGGATTGGATAAATAAATCTAAGAATCATCATGGAAATGATAATTGAATCCAGAGGAGCTGATAAGATAACCAAGAGAAACAGTATATAGAGAGAAGGCCTAGTTAATAGATATGACCAGTTAGTAGGTATGACCTGGATGAAGATAACAATCAGACAAGAAAAGAACCAGGAAAGAGAAGTATCACAGTCTCTGGTGTCATACTTAACTCTTCACTTTCTCACTCCCCAAGTTGTTGCGAATTCCTGTTGTTTCTACCTTCTCTCTTCTGGCATTGCCACCATCCTGTGGTGCAGGCTCTTCTTACTTCAAGCCTGAACTGCAGTGGCTCCCTATTACCTCCAGAATAAAACATTAAATCCTGTTTGGATTTTAAAAAACCCTCATAATCTAGCTCCTTCTTAGTCTTCTTATTCCTTACTCCCCTCCACACAGTCTGTGACAATGGCCTCCTTGCTATTCCTCAGTTGTTGTCCATCAAGCTTACACTTCTTTTCATCCTCACCTGTCTCCTGGCTGCCCTGGCTTCTGCCAAATCTCAGCTAAAGCCCCACCTTCTATAAGAAGCCTTCCTGATGTCCTTTAATGCTAGAGTTTTCTCTCTATGATTGTTCAATTTATTACAGATACACAATTTATCTCGTTTGTACATAGCAGTTTGCATGTTATTAATCTGTGAGCTCCTTGACAGCAGGGAATATTTTGTTCTGTTTTGTTCTTTTTGTTTTGCCTTTCTGGGCAAATATCTCTACATATAAATAACTGGGGACACAAATGTCCCCAGAACTTAGCACAGTACCTAACATACAGTAAGCACTCAATAAACGCTTGTTGACCTGACTACCTCCACAGTCAAATACAGTAAATATGGTTCAGGGGGAAAAAAGGGCAGCTTTCTAGTACATTATAAGAAAGTCCAATTATGGAAACTAGCCAATTTTCTAATGCCCCTGTTTAGTGTAAATTAAAGCTATTTTTAATAATTTTTTTTAATTGAAGCCTGTTTAAACCTAATAAAAGTTTTAATTCTGAAAAATTTTTTTAAAAATTCTCTTCCCTATGCATAGGTAGATTCTGTTTGACATTTGCTTATGTCCTACTTTATACTTATGGGCCTTAACAATATCTACCTCAGCTGCCCTCTTGGTAACGGGTCAAAATTCAATTAAATTCAACATACATTTACTAATCATCTATCCACTCTGTGCCAATATAAAAAGATCAAAACAAAACATTTTCAACTTTCAGTGAGCTTATATGCTGGGGGTGGGAGGGGTTGGGAGAAACAATATATACACACAAAAGTAAATACAAATTATAAATTTCCCAAGGGGGTAGCACGTGAAGTAAGCTTTGAAAGAAGGAAAGGATTCTAACCGGCAAAAGCCAGTAAGTGCACTCCAAAGGTAGCAAATAGCAAGCAGATCATGGACTGGGCCAAGGATAGCAACAAAGTTTTCAAAAGAAGAATCAAACTATCAACAACTACAGTTAGTCCTCTGTATGTTTATAGAGGACTTGTTTAACTGGAGAGACTTCAAGCATTCTCGTGATTTTATTAGTAACCTTATTTTTACTTCCACATTAGCAACTATACACATTTGGCTATGCACAGTAGAGAAAAAATTGAGGGGCACGATATGTACAAGTTTGTGGAGCAGCTAGTATCCTACCAGGCACTTCATTGGTCCTGTTCACCTTCTGTTACAAAGAGCACCCTGTGTATTCATTGCATGTTTTCATTGTTTGTCTCAAGTTTTGTGTTACAATTATGCCACCAAACATAGTGCAAGTCCTTTGGGCTCTAAGCCCAAGTGTGCAAAGTCAGTGATGCAGTGATGCAGCTTAGTGAGAAAATAAAGGTGCCACAATGTCTGCAGCTGTTATGGTCCTAATTTTGGTGATTTCTTGTAATCACAAAAAGGGGGAAAGTACAGTATACAGTACAATGCTCTCACACTGCCATCTGACACTGTGGAAGGTAAGATTCAAGTTAAAAAAAGTTTTAGTTTCAAGAATTTTTAGTTTTAATAATTTTTTTGTATTTATGGTAGTATAGATTTCATGTGTTATAAAAAGTGAATATCATCTGAAATCAATCCTTTTTTTTGGTTTTTGTTTTATCGAGATGTTAGCACAAAAGGTCACAGAATTATAGGGAATTACTAGCAAGAAAAATGTTTTGCATGTTATCAATATTATTTTGTGTACTGCATTTTATGGGTTATTTCAAGGTTATTGTGTTAGGAAAAGTACATATCAGAATGTTTAATTATAAAAAACTGCATGTAAAAAGGTATATTTTCAGCAATCTCTAGTGAAAGATTATAGTTTTTGGTGGTCCCAAGAATGTCACCCCCTATTTTCCATATGTTTAATGTATCAACATTTGTGTTTTTTACTTTTGTGTTTTATAGAATTGTTACCCTTGTGAAAGTTGAGGACTGACTATAGATGAAAGATTATTCAAAATATTAGTAATAAGAAAAATGCAAATTAAAACAATTTAGGGGTCCAGCAAATTGGCAAGAATCACAAAAGATGGGGAAATAGTCAATGCTGGAGAGGTGGAAAGGCATACTAATACACTGCTGGTGGAGTTATGAATTGGTCCAGTTATTCTATAAAAGAGTTAGCATTATATATCAGTCAGCTGCTCATATCCTTTGATCCAGAGTTTCCACTACTGGGCATAAACCCAAAAGAGGTCCAAAAACATAGATACCACATAATACTAAAATATTCATGGCAGCTCATTTTGTGAAAGGAAAAAACTTTAAACAAGTAGGCATCCATAGTTTGGGGAACAGGTATACAAACTGTGGTCCATGAATATCATGCAATATTATTTATTATGCTGCAAGAAACAACAAATAAGAGGAATTCAGAGAAACACAAGAGCTGTATGAACAAAGTGAAGTGCAACCACAACATAAGCAATTTCTACAATGATATCATTGGAAAGACACCAAATGCTGGGTAATTTTAATGAACCATCCTGGTCATGAAAAAAATGAGGGAAAAAAAAATCATCCTTTCTATCAAGAGGTGGGAAATTACTCGTTCAAGATGTTGTACATGCTTTCAAGAGGACCCTGTGACCAGTTAGTTTTATTTAATTGTTTTCTTTGTTACAAGGAATGGTGTGAGGGTGGTACATATAACTGATAAAAACAAAACAAAATTAATTTATAAAACTTATTTAATAATTCCCCTTGTTTCACAAATTCAATTCAATAAGCATTTACTAAGTACCCAAGTGGAAGGTGTTGAACTGGATACTTGGGATATCAAAAAAAAAAAAAAAAAAAAAAATTCCTGCCCAAAAGAACTTATTGTCTGACTGATGAGAAATACGGAGCAGAGAAATTAGTAGACTTCTTAGGTGCTAACCTTTTCATGTGAATGTGCCAGAAGTTATCAAAAACTCAACATGTTCAAAATGAAACTCATTCCCTTTAAACGTACCTCCTTCAAACTTCCCTGTTTTTAAGAGCACAAACCATTCTAATAGTCATCCTCAACTCTTCTCCCCTAAATATCCAATTAGCTGTCAAGTCTTGTTGATTTATCTCCACATTTCTCACATCTACCTCCTTTTCTCCCCTCATATACCCAAGTACTCTCATTGAGACCCTTTGAACTTTTTTTGTGAACTATGGCAGTAGATTCCTAACTGATCCTTAATCTGACTCTGTCTTCAATCCATCAGTAGATTCCTAACTGATCCTTAATCTGACTCTGTCTTCAATCCATCCTTCACTGCTGCCAAAATAATCTTCCTAAGGTAACAGGTCAACGAAATCTCTGTCCTTAAAAACATCAGTAATTCTTTACTGCCTCTAACATAAAATACAAACTCCTTATCCTAGCATAAAAAGCCCTCCAGAGTTTGGTATCAACCTGTTTAAGGAGATATTTTAAAATACTTTTTGTAAAGAAGTTACACAGAACAGTGGATAAAGTTCTGGGCCTTAAGTCAGAAGACCTGACTCAAATATGTTCAAATATGGCCTCAGACACTTACCGGTAGCGAGATGTCACCTCAGTTTCTACATCTGTTAAATGGGGATAATAATAGCACCTGCCTCCCAGGGTCGCTGTGAGAATCAAATGAGATAATTGTAAAGCACTCAGCACAGTGCCTGGCACATAACAGTCGCTTAGTAAGTACTTGTTCACTTCTCCCCCGGTCAACCTGATGCTCCCACTACCTGGCCTCCCATTTCCCCTCCGCTGGCCTCCAATTTCCTGACTCACCCTCCTGCCTCACCCTACGGCCCCATTCCCTCCCTTAAAGTTCACCCACTGTGCCACCTCCTTCCTCCGTCAACCTTTCCCAGATGGCAGTGACTGCCTCCACACGCCTCAAATTACATTTAATTTACTTAAGATGCGTCTTGCAGTGGACAGTAAGCACCTTGGAAACAATGGGTGGTTTGGGGTGTTTTTTGTTTTAGTATTTTTTGCACGTGATAAATATTTGACGAATGCTCCCTGCAGCTGAACGGAAGCCAGTCTTCCTCCGGCCTCCGGTCCCTAGGGAGACCCGGAGGGGGAGGACGGCAGGCCGATCCAGCGGGTCACGGGCGCCCAACCAACCGAAGCTACGATCTCGAGACGACTCCGGCCTAACCGGGGGAGGGATCCCGGGTGCCCACCGGCTCCGGGAAAGTTGGGAATCGGGGACGCAGGAGGGGCAGCTACTTACGACAGAAGAGAAGGAGGGGAGGAGAAGCTTAAGGAGATTACACACAAACACAGAGCTAAGCACGACTAGCCACACGCATCCCTCGCTCTCCTCTAAAGTCATCTTCTCAAGACTCCCGGGGTCCTGCGGGGAAACCTGCCCAGGATCCCCCGCGCTGGGAGGCGCCTGCGCAATCGTGCTCCATGGTCCAGCGAGTCCAGCGCTGGAGAATTCCCTCTATACCCCCGCCCCCCACTTCCCGGCTTCTGACCGACTATGGGGCCTCCTTCCCTGGCACTGCGCATGCAGCGTAGACTTGCGCCGCTGGGGATCTAGCTGTCAGACCTTCTTTTCACTTCTTGGGGGGGGTGGGGTAAAGGTGAAAAGCAAACACTCATCTGTGTTCTTTCTTTGATTTTCCTTCCTCCACCTCTTCTAGTACAAGCTCAAATGGCAAGAAGCGTTCAAGCCTCATCATCCCTGGGAAAAAAGAAGCCACAAAAACTTAAGCTTTACGTCTAGCTCTAGGACCTGGCCAGGGGACAACGACTATTACGTAAAACGAGTCGGCGAATAGGGGTTGGGGCTTGAGCGTAAGAACACGGAACGAAGTAAAGGCACGTGGCTGACCTCGGCCAATGAGGGTGGAGACGGAGTCGGCAGCCCCGCTTCCCGCAAAGTGAGAGAAGGAGAAGCGGTTTGGGAGTCGGGGGCGGGTAGGTGGCCGGCCCCGCTTCCTCCTCCGGTCCCAGGCTCCGGAAGAGGAAAAATGAAGACCAGAAAGAATAGAAGCGGAGGGTGAAGGGGAGGAGCAAAGATTTCGAGTGACTGACTGTGCTTTCCGCCTATGCCGGATTGGTGTCGGCGTTTGAACGGCAGGAGGGGGACGGACCTAGCCAATTGGCTGTGGCGGAGAGTGGCCTGGGCCGGCGGGAAGAGGGAGATGGAGGAAGGGGGAGGAGGCGGGATTCCAATCCGGTTCCATCTAGTTCTGGGGCTGCTCCAGCTGCGGCTCCTAGCAGCCCAGCGGCGGGAGGAGGAGCGTCGAGGCCCAGGAACCCGGCTAGTCTAGAAGCTCTCGCGGCCGCGGCCTTTTCCCTCCGACCCCAGAGCCCTGTCGCTCCCGCCGGTGCTCGCCCGAGTCTGGGGAGAGGGAGCTGATCCCCACTCGCAGCCAAGATGCCCAAGAGGAAGGTGAGTGTGCGGTCATCCGGTCACTGCCGTGGCCCGCCCTAGTCGCGAGCGGACTTGACACGCGTGACCGGCTCCGTCTGCGGCTCCTGGGGAGCCCGAGGCGTCCGCTGCCCCAGGCCCCGCTCCCGAGGGCCCCGCTCCCGAAGGCCGGCTGCGGGCAAAAGTCAAGTCGCGCCTCCTGTGTGGGAGGCTCCCTGCTAAGTGTTCGGGACACAAATGCAGCGAAATCGGGGTCCTCGCGTCCCGGGAACTCACAGTGCTAATGGAGGAGACGGCACACAAACATAAGTGCAATCAAGTTAGAGGTAAAGGCCTTGTCACCCTTCCTCTTACGGACGACCTGGAGACCTCGCTTATCGTGGCATTCTTGCAGGGAGAATGAAATTCCTCTGCCAACCACACACCTTCCTCCATTTTTTCTCGAACTTTGCAATCCCAACTGTTTACCAAAATTTGCTTTTCCCTCGAATAGAGTTAACCGGTTGGCAGCAGCAGCTACTCCCTGTATTAGTAGGAAGGAGACCAGGTTTGGGAAATATGGAGATCCTTCTAAAGACTTGCCTGATGGGGAAGAGTTGGAGTGGTTATTGTGTGTTTTTGTTTTGATTTATCAGTATCTCCTCTTTCCTCGAACTCTACTATAATGACATCTACCTCCTGCGATTGGCCTTCTCGAAATTTCTGTTTCAGTTGGGGTGAAGTTCAAAATTTGAATATTTCTATTAAATCTTATTCTGAAGTCTCTGAAGACAGATTTTTCCCTAGGGCAAAAAGCCTCCCTAATTTGGGACGTTGTTCTGGGAAACTCTGGGATCTGGGTTCATTTGATGCTTTTAGTATTATTAACTTTTGAATATCTTTGACTAGGTCAACTCCGCAGAAGGGGACCTAAAGGAGGAGGTAAGGACTTTTTAATTTCAAGAAATGTGGATCTTGGGGAATGAAGCATCATTAAGTTACATGCATATCTTAAATAACTTTGCTTTTGTTTTTTTAAGCCCAAAAGGAGGTCGGCAAGATTGTCAGCTGTAAGTAAAGTCAACTTTACTCATTCTTGTTTTCTGTTACATATCAGACAATGAAATACTTACAGATACTTTTGTCTTCCAGAAACCAGTCCTTGCAAAGGTTGAACCTAAGCCCAAAAAGACAGGTGGAAAGGTAAGATTTTTGTACCTGAAAAGAACCTAGAAATTGTTGGATAGTATTTAAATTATGAATTTGAATTCATCTTTGCTGCTTCTCTTCCCGCTCCCATTCAACCAAATCTCATGTTTATGGTTCAGTGTCTGTTGGAAAAGCAGATTCTTTTATTCTCCTTTTTGTCAATAATCAAGAGTAGTGTAATCAGAATATGCTTTTTACTCAGAAGTGCTTTTGAGGTAGACACCTAACATTGAGTTCTCTGTACCAGTTTTTTGAAAAGTCTTTAATTTTGCTAAACTCTTGAACACTTAATCAATTTACTAAAGATACTCTCTTGCTGAGCTTCATTTTGAGAAGCTCTCCAAAATCAGAAGGGAAAATTCACATGTCCACTCAAAGCATACAGCAAAAAATACTACTAAGAAAGTTCAAATATATTACATCAATTTTCAGAAGAACCCAAATATATTTTCTTGGAAGAGGGAATCATTAAATTTGCATCTGATGTAAATTGTTGGATGAAGTTATAACTATTAGATGTCTGATTTTGGTTGCTCATCAAAGACAAAAATGAAATCATAGTTCTTTAATAATCTATATCAGAATTTAACAACTAACTTGTTTGATTCTAAGTCAGGTTAGAGAGTTAATAATTCCTCAACTGTTTTTAAATATATATGTCAGGTGGTTGATTTTTAAGGTTTTTTTGTTTTTGGTAGTATTTTCTGGTTATGCGCAAGTTAGACTATAAATTACCATTGGTTTTTCACTTTTATTTACCAACATATCGTTGACCTATTTTTAATAAAAATAGTTTTTTAAGACTCCAATTTTTCTTTTGTACTTTTGAAATTTGGGTAAATTGGACTTTATATAAAATTCTTAAAATTTTATTTTGTTAAAAATACTTTGCTTGAGATCTTAAACAGCTCAAGAAAGGTATAAGCATAATAAACCATAAAAGCTTTTAATGCTACAGGAGAATAACATATTGAGAGTTAGAATAACATTAGAATAATTTTATTCTAGTAGCCTTATTTCAGTTATAACCAGCTGTAATGTCAGTTGCGATCTTAGAAATGCAAGTAAATTTTCCTGGGATGTTGACATGAATAGTGTTTAATTTTTTTCCACATGTTTTATTCTCTTTTCTCATTAAAAGTATTATTTTGATATTAGTTTTTTGACAGTAGTCACCACTTTGCTTTTAGAAATACAGATGGTTGGGTCATCGTTCAAATTTTCTTTGAGAAAACAATGCCAGCTTTATTTAAAATGTTTCTGTTTTATCCACAAAAGCCAGTGATTAGTTGGGGTGCTTTAAAATTTGCTTTATTCTCTTCTTTCTAATTTATGCCACAGTCTTCATACTAGTTAGACTTTAACAGACCTGTATTATCAAAATGCAGTTACTTTATGTGAGAAGCAACATGGTAGTATGGGTTGAAGTGCTGTGCTTAGGAGGAACTTGTTCAAATACTCTTAACCTCTCTGAACCTCATTTTCCTCATCAGTGAAAAGGGGATAAATACCTGTAGCACCTTCTTACCAGGGCTACTATGAGGCTCAAGTGAGGTAATGTATATAAAGCACTTTGCACACCTTAAAGTCATACATAAAGATCATCCATACATTCCATAAGTTCTGTTTTATGTAATACTCATTCATCAGTCTCTAGATGCATCCGAGTGTATGTATCTTGTGTGGGTCTAGCCTTGTAGAGCTACTTAAGAAGAATGAATTATACTTTTAATTTTTAAATTACACATTATCAGTATTCAATAAATTTAATTTACTTCAGTTTAATATGGCTTCCAAGTCTTATGGCCTAAGCAGTGTTTTTGAACAATCTTATGTCTTTAATGGCTCAGTGGAT
>NW_020954702.1:4571539-4674348 GCF_900497805.2 Vombatus ursinus
AAAAGACCCAATACCTTATCCATATTCAGGGTGCTGGTATTTGATAACCTCTTTTTAGGGAGAGTTGCCTCCACGTTTAAAGTAAGAAAGTCACTGGAATAACAGTTCAGAAAAGGATTACAACTACATAATTTTTAGACTTTTCTAGCATTTTTTAAATGTACAATTTATTCGTAGTGTCTATGTACTGATTACCAAAAGAACTAATAAAATCTTGATTATAAAAAAATTTTGGTTTCCTAACCCATGTATTAAATTTTAACAGGTATATTTTGGTTGTTTTTTTTTTTAATGTTAAATTTTTTGCATGACACTTTTGTAATGGACTGTCATACTTATGTGAATATGCAGCGAGGCAATGGGGCATATATGTATAACTTCCCTAGGACCCAGGATCTTGCATTTAAGTCCCACCTCTGGAATGTTGGCCTTGTGATCATGGGAAAATCATTCACCTCTTTATCCTCTGGTCAGAAAGGGTACCAGTTTGCATTGGTAGACAAAGTTTCTTCATCTGGGATTCCCCTATATCAATGAAGTCACTATCACCTATGAATGTGCTAATATAATGGTTCATTATAAAGCAAAGTGAACATATTTATTCTTTTGCATAAAGAAATATACCTTCTGTAGGTCTATTATGGTCCTTTTCCATTTATAGAGTACAAATTTTTTAAATGCATTCACTTGTTTTATCCTCAGTGTCAAAGAAGGTAAAGTATCATGATTTGATATGAAAAAATAAGTGTAAAGCAGTATGGGTATTTACTTAAGATGATAGCTAAACCATAGCAAAACCAAAACAATACAATCCTTTTGATTTGAAACTGCTTTCTTTCCCTTGCACTAAGGAGGAATTTCCAAGGACTTGAAGCGACGTATACAGTGATATTAATCCTGGTTTCTGAGAGCTTTTGTATTTAATTAAACCAGTCTTGTCAGAGAATGTACCAGTTGAATTGGGAAGAAGCCCTGAGTACTGTTGTAAAAGAAGTCTGAGGAGAATCAGTTCTTCCTCGAGAGATCCCTTGTCCCACTGAATGCTTGAATGTTTTCTATTAATTTCTTTCCATATTTTGCTTCCTTGTGGTCTGTACCTTTAGGTGAGTGCATTATCTTCATTTTATAGATGAAATAGCAAGTTTTCTTTCCCATGTAGCTAACAAGTGGGGAAAAAGATGGGGACTCAGAATCTGGGTTTCCAAATTATACAGCAGGCGTGTGGTAACCTTGAGATTGATATGAAGACCGAGATTTTCCACAAATACTTAGGCACCTAAATATAAAATAATGAATAGCTAACATTTTTATGTGTATACATATATGTGTGTATGTGTCTATGTGTGTATATATGTATATGTATATGTAAACATATACCTATGTGCCAAGTACTGTACTAAGTGCTTTTCAAATATCTCATTTGTGCCTCAACAACCCTGAAAACTAGGTGCTATTACTATTCCCATTTTACAGATGAGGAAATCTAGGTGAAACAGTTTAAGTGACTTGCCCAGGGTCACACAGCTAGTATCTTGGATTTGAACTTGGGTGTTCCTTATTATAGGTTGTATCCACTATGCCATCTAGTTATACCAGAAGTTTATTTGCACATTTTATACTTAAAAATAATAATAGTATCTTGGTGGTTCTTCATTCTCAAAGAGGACCAAAATGACATCCCTATGTTGGCCTCAGTGTTGGAGTACCTTGACTCCAATAGTAGCTAGCATTTATGTAGGACACAACAACCCTGAGGTAGATGCTGTTATCCCATTTTACAGGCTGAGGTCAAGTGACTTGTCCAGGGTCAAAGCTAATAAGTATCCCCCCAATTTTTTCTATTTTATATTTTGAGTACTGGCTTGTCAATGATAGTCTTGAAGTCTCTAATTGTAAAAATTAGTTCCAACATCAAGATAGACTTTTGAATACATTTTTACAAAAATTCTCTAGCTATGTTATTTGCTATTACTAGGGCAATTAAGTTGCAGTCAGCAACAGCACACCTGAAGGGATTATTCATGTTTTAGTGGTGCTTTTTTTACATTAATCACTTTGCATTGACTGCACACAAACAGACTAGATCACTCCCTTATGAAATCTAAGTAGAACCAATACATTGGCCATGTCTAAAACTGTTTGCCTCATTCTATTACAGCACTTCTTAAACTGTGGGTCACAACCCCATATGAGGGTCACAGCCCACAGTTTAAGAAGTACTGAAGGGGTCGCAAGTGGAAAAACTTTAAGAAGCTCTGCAGTATGGCACACTACTTAGGCCCTATGAAGTTACAATTGAACAGTGCATTGATCAGAAATCTAAATTCAATGTTTTCTTTTACATTTTTGTGAGCATTGCAAATTGTTCTTGTTCTAATTAGCTCTTTATCAGTTTACACAAGTTCCCAAAGTTTCTCTGAATTCTTTGTATTTGTAATTTCTTACAGTAAGACATCCATATCTGACAACTTATTCAGCCATTCCCTGATTGATAAGCACCTTTCCTTCCAGTTCATTATTACTACCAAAAATACTGATATAAATATTTTTGTATATGTGGCACATTTTCTATTGGCTTTGACCTCTGCATATATATCTAACAGTGGTATTGTTGGGGCAGAGGGTATATACAGTTTAGTAACAAGTATAATTCCAAATTCTTTTCCAGAATGAATCATTCACAGCTCTACCAGATCTTGGTTTTTCTAAAGGCTTGTTTCAGACAAGGAAGTAAGTGTTCTTAATGTTCTTATTTCAGGAAGAAAATGTGTTTTTTCTCTATAAAGAATAAAAGTATTACTTGACTCTGATAGGTCTAAACTAGTAATTCTTTCATTAAATAGCCTTGAATGGAGCAACCATAGTACTAAATTCAAATATGAGACCATTAAGTGTACTCAACAGGAATTTTTTTCCTCTCAGTTTTTTTTAGACATAAGCAAATAGCAAGAAAAAGCTATTGCAGATTTAGTTAAAAAAAAAAGGGGGGGCATCCTTGCTAAATCTTACTCTACACATCTACAGCTGTAATACTGTAAGATGAGAATTGATTTCAGAAAAAAATGGCCCCCAATTATGGAAGCTGGAAGGTCTTTCTGTAATAGAAACTATGCCATTTGGGAATATCACGGCATTAAAATCATAAAGCTAGAAGACACCTCAAAAAACCTATTTAAAGAAGCAGTTCAGAGACAAAAGTCTGTTCTGATTCCCTGTAGGTTTCTTCAAAACAGCAACAGGGCAAATAATACTGTGAGCTAGTTGTACTGCTTTTTGCTAGGAAGAACAGTAATATTCTGGAAAGAGCTCAAACCAGCTTTCCAGAGTCAGTTGTTAAATTGTTAGTGTGAGCATTTTAGCAAATCTTACAAACATGGCTTGATTTATTGTTTTGTCTAGACTTAAGAAATTGATGGAGAAAATATTAAGAATGTAGATTTCATAGTACTATGTCGTGTGTATTTCCTCTCCCCTATTTCCATCCCCCTCAGCTGGTTGTTAAACATTTACCTGCACTCCCCTGATGGTATCCTGGATGACTATTATAGGAATGTGTACTGTAATGACTATGGTATTATAGATATTGCTGAGTTGTGACTTTTTTTTTTCGGTAATGGAGTTCAAGGCATAAGAAAGTTGTTTGCATAAGCCAAATGTGTTTGGTAATTAATGAAGTGTCCCTGATTTTAACTTATCACAGATTATGAAATTAAGCATTAAGCATTCAAAGACAGAAGTAAAAGTCCTTTGTCCCACAAAAGTTTATCTTAGCAGGGGCCAGGCCAGGGTTGTCAGTGAGACTTGTAACTCTATGGGTAGACACAAAATAGCTACTCAACATGAAGGATAATTTTGGAGGGAAGCACTAGTATCTGAGAAGTTTGGGAAGGTATCAGAAAAGACTTCCTATAGAAGGTGGCCTTTGGGCTGAACTTTGAAGGAAATTAGCAATTCCAAAAAGTGGAGATGAGTATATTATGGGCATGGAGACAATGCTGTGTGTGAGGAACATTGAGGCCTATGTGGATGGACTGGAGCATACAGAAAAGGTAGTAATATGTAAAGAAGGTTAGAAAAGTAGATCGGGGCCAGGTTGTGATAGGCTCTAAATGCCTTGACAGAGCTTTAGGTAAGAATAAAATAGAATTTATTCAGTAGGAGATTGGGAGATCATTTAATCCAATTCTCATTTTACAGATGAGAAAGTAGAAGTCCCAGAGAAATGAAGTGATTTGCACAAGGACATGAGGTAATAATAATAACTGGGGAAGAGTCAAGATGTGAATCAGTGCATCTTCCATGGTACAACACTATAATATTCTAATTTATATATGAATTGATTCAGTTTTGTGTTTTTAAGAGTTTTAAATTTCTGAACTTAACAGACACTGAATAAAAAAAAGAGGGGGTCATATATGAAATAATGAATCTCAATTATGTAGAGCTGTTTTTCTTTTAACTGTATAATAAAATTCATCATATAACTTTTAAAACTCTCCTCTTTGTGTGTTTCCTTCTGTTCTCTTAAGCATTTTCATAACGCTGTCCCTAAGTCCCCTTTCCCTGTCTTCCTCCCTCCTCCCATTGAAAAGAAAAGAAAAACCCTTGTATGTAAAGACAAAATGGACTTAATAAAGACAGAAAATGAAATGGATGATAGATAAATATAGATCTGTGCATATCTGGGACAGGGAAAGAAAAAGGACAATTCAATTCCATTATGCAAATATTTTTTAAGTGAATGCCATATGCAAGACACTGCTTCTGATGGGTGCTGAGATTACAAAGTCAGAACTAAAACTGTCCTTGCCTTTTAACAAATAGACACAGTCAAGCAAAACAGATTCTTACAATGGCCCCAAAATGTATGTCTCATTCTAGATCATGAGTCCATCACTTCTCAGAAAGTAAGCAGCATGCTTCATCATTGATACTCTGCAATCATGAATGATCATTACATTGATCTGAGTCCTAAATGTTAAAATTTATTAGGACTTGGATAAAGAGCAGCTGAAAAGCCAAGAAGACCTGAGCTCAAGTCCCACCTCTGACACATATGACATATACTGACTATCTGACCTTGGCAAATCATAGCAGCTCTCTAAGACTAACTTGCATTGGCAAAAAACAAAAAATAAAACAAAAAAACTAAAACCTTGCTTACCTGGAGTTCCCTATCCAATGAAATTACAAGTGTAGTCCCTATCCCTATCCTGTTTAGAGAGCATTTTTTTTCATGAGTAACTCTTTTCAGATGATAGGATAATCTTCAGCATAAAATGATCTCTAGGGTCCCTTCCTCTAACTACTGAAAATGCATATCATATAGAGAAAAAACTGCAGAACAGTCATGTAAAAATACTTGTTAAAAAATCTGTCTCAATGTTTTCACATATCCATCTCTTTTTTGTGACTATTTTCAACTTGGGTTTACCAGACAGCTAATTGAGAAGATTCTTATCTAATGACCAATCAGAAGTTTGTGCCTAGAGGTATTAGACTACTTCATCAACAACTAATTTGGATGAGGCAGTTGGATGGTATAGTGAATTGGGTGCCATACTTGGAGTCAAAACACCTCACTTCAAATACTGGCTCTAAAACTTACTAGCTATGTGACTCTGGGCAAGTCACTTAACCTCACTCAACCTTAATTTCCTCATCTATAAAATGGGTTTAATAATAACAACTAATTTACATAATTATTGTGAAGATCAAATAAAGAAGCATCTGTAAAGTGTTTTGCAAACTTTAAAGCATTATATAAATGTTATTCTTATTGTATTGACAGAGATGCATGATTACATTCCATGTCCACAGGGAAATCTTTATTAGGCATTTTAGAATTTGATTGCATTAAAGATACTACATGATTAAGATGTATATAGCATATATCCTTAATTTTCTAGGTTAAGGTTACATGTTACCTTTTCTATTTGTAGTTAGAAAACTAGGGTTCAAATCTCCTCTCTTCAGTGAAATACATTGCAATACAAAAGATTAATTAGAAAAATGGAACTGGAAAACAATGGATGAAATATCTATGCTGTGTATTATGTGATACATATATAGGTTTACATATACAAATCAAGAAACATTGTTCATTAAGTGCCTACTATGTATCAGTCATAGTGCTGGATCCTGAGGTATAAAGATAAAAAATGAAATGGACAACAGTTAAATACAGATATATACATACATATCTTGGACAGGCAAAGAAGGACAGTTCAATTCCATTCCACAAACATCTTTTTAAGTGGATGCCATATGCAAGACATTGTACCAAGTGGCTACTGGGGATACAAATACAAAAACAAAAACAAAACAGTCATTCCCTTATGTGAGCTTACTGGAGACATACAACATGCACGAAGATAAGGGTAATGTCTTTTGACTGGAGTGTAAATTGAATTTAAGTGAAGCAGAGATGCACAAAGTCGTTGGCCTCACTCTCTTCCAGAGTCATTTAATTCTAGTGGCAAGACAAAAGTTATGATGAATGGTGATAGCCTGGAATGCAGTGGATGACCTTGATGTCCTAGATGTTTAACCAAGCTCTAAGCACTCCATGGCACCTGCTTTAGCCACCTTCACAGCTATTGGAACAAATTGTTCTCATCTGCTTATTCTGCTGGGGGAAATCTTTACGTGCTTGGTATGGACATTCCCCTAACTCACTAATGGGTTTGAGACCTTTTGGTTAACCTCAACCTGGTTTAGCCTGTCTGCTGAGATGGTTTTACTGAGTTGTGGCCAATGTGCTTCTTGGAGCCACAGGAGAGAGCTGGGTTGCAAAGGGACACCAAAGGTGGAAAGCAGCCCTGAAAAAAAGGGCTCAACAGCCCTCACATCAGAGGTACCAGTCTTCCCTGAACACCCCAACAGATTAATAAAAGGAAAAAAGAAATAAATGTATTGTAAAAATAGAAGGCATCAATACATCTGTATATAACCTAGCAAAATAAATTCTCACATTGATCACATCCAAAAATCTGTCTCTTTCTACATTTCAAGTTCATCTCTCTCACAAGAGGTGAGTGGTGTTTCAGGAGGCAGGTAGGTGGTGCAGAGGGTAAGAGTTTTGAACTTGAAGTCCTGAACTTGAAGACCTGAGTTCAATTCTGACTCAGATACTTATTAGCCATGGGACCCTGGGCAAATCACTTCTCTCAGCCTCAGTTTCCTAATCAGTAAAATGAGATAGCACCCACCTCACGTGGTTGTTATGAGGTTTGTATAAGATAACATATCAACTTGCTTTGCAAATCTTACAGCACTATATAATATAACCTTAAAGCACTATATACTACTCTTTCGACACAATGGTTTCAAAGTTGTATTTCTTTATACAGTAATGCTCTTACAATCTCTTATTTTGCTGGGAATTTGTTTCTTTGGACTATATATGTATATATTGAAGGGCTTTATTTTTCAGGGTGTTGGTTTTTTTTTTAATTTGCTCAATGAAGATAGATGAGAAGGACAGATTAATAAAAGAAAAAAGAAATGAATGTATTGTAAGGGAATTATATGAATTGATGCAAAGTGAAATGAGCAGAACCAGGAAAATATTGTACACACTAAGAACAATATAATGATGATCAAATGTGAAAGATAGCTACTCTGATTCAAGATAGTTCCAAAGGACCCATGATGAAAAATGGTATCCAACTCTAGAGAGAGAGATGTGATGAACTTTAAGTGCAGATTGAAGCGTACTTTTTTTACTTCTTTATGTTTCTTGCTTTTTCTTTTTTTTTTTTTAGGCAATTGGGGTTAAATGACTTGCCCAGGGTCACACAGCTAGTAAGTGTCAAGTGTTTGATCTGAGGCTGGATTTTAACTCAGGTCCTCCTGACTTCAGGGTTGGTGCTCTATCTACTGCACCTCCTAGCTGCCCCGCTTTTTCTTTTCTTTCTTTTTTGAACATAGCTAATTTGGAAATATGTTTTGTATGACTTCACATATATAATCAATATCATATTGCAATGAGTGAGGGAGGGGCAGGAGGGAAGCAGAGAATTTAGAACTCAAAATTTTTAGAAAAGTGAATGTTAAAAATAAATTTTAAAAAAGAAATGGTAACTATAGCAATGAGACAAAAAAACCACAACAAAATGGTTGTATCATTTCACAGCTCCACCAACAATGTATTGGTGTACCTATCTTTTCACACCCCCTCCAACATTTACTGTTGCCATTTTTGTCAATTTAAGGGTGTAAGGTAAAACCTCAGGGTTATTTTGATTTGCATTCCTGTTAAGGAGTTGGAGCATTTTTTCATGTGGTTGTAAATACTATGCAGTTCCTTTGAGAACTATTTGTTCATATCCTTTGACCATTTCTCTATTAGGGAATGGTTATTAGTCTTATATATGTTTATTAATTTTTTATATATCTTAGATACTAACCTTTATATCAGAAAAATTTGATACACAGATTTTTCCGTCATTCAACTGCTTTCCTTCATGTTGTAGGTTGTCTGTGAGGAAAGTTTTCAGATTTAAGTAATCAAAGTTACCTATTTTATCTTTTGTAATTGCCTCCATCTCTTGTTTGGTTAAGAATATATCTCTTAGATGTACCAGGTGTCCCAAAAGTCTTAGCTAAGGCTTTGAACTGCACTAAGACCTTGGGACACCCTGTGGTTTATACCATGTCCTGGGTAACAGTCCAAATGATGTTGGAGAAAACCTTTTTTTTTCTTAGTTATATGTACAACAGAGCTACTTCAGTGTTCTTGGTTTTAGAAGTTTTAAACACAGTATGTGGATTTAGAAGAATGAAAATGGGTGAGACAGTTCTGAAGTATTTAATAAGCAAATACCTTGGCCCCCTTTCATTTTGGTACAAAGATGTGTTTTATCTCTTGCTTACCTATCTTTATTCCTTTAATTCCTTTCTCTTGTCTGAGTGCTATTTGTTTTTTTAATTTTTATTAATTTATTTTGATTTATCAACAATCACTTCCATGTGCTTTTGAGTTTAAAATTTTTCTCCCCCCTCCTCCCCACCACCCTCCCCAAGACGATGCACAATCTGATATAGGCTATACAAATACATTCCTATTAAACATATTTTCACATTAGTGATGTTGTAAGGAAGAATTAGAACCAATAGAAGGAACCACCAGAGAGAGTAAACGAAACTCAACAGAAGAAAAAAAAATAGCAAATAGTATGCTTCTATCTGCATTCAAACTCCATAGTTCTTTCTTTGGATGTGTATGGCGTTTTCATCATGAGGCCTTGGGAGATGTCTTAGATCCTTGTATTGCTGGTAAAGTTTAAGTTTATCAATATTAGTCATCGCACAACATGGCTGTTATTGTGTGCAACGTTCTCTTGGTTCAGCTCACTTTCTGAATGCTATTTGTAAAGGAAGAAGTAAAGGAAATATTGAGAGGAAAATAAAACTTAAATACTCAAAAAAAGAATATATCTCTTACCCATAGCAGTGAGAGATACATGATCTATCTCTCTTCTAATTTTTGTATGGTATGATCTTTTATATTAAGGTCATGTATCCTTTTAGAATATATTGTGGAGTGTGGTGTGAGGTGTTATCTAAATCTAATTTCTCCCTGACTACTTTTCAGTTTTCCAATCAGTTTTGTGTTTTTTTTTCAAATAGGGAGTTATGTTTTCTGCTTTATCAAACACTGGATTATTGACTTTTATTGTTTCTGAATCTCCCTTATCTAGTCTGTTCTATTTTACTCTTTAATTAATACCAGATAGTTTTGATGGCTGCTACTTTATAATATAGTTTGAGGTTTGGAAGTGCTGTTCACCCTTTATCCTTACTTCTTTTTATAATTTTCCTTGATATTCTAGACCTATTGTTACCAAATGAATTTTGTTATTATTTTATCAAACTCTGGAAAGTGTCCTCTGGGTAATTTGATTGGTATAGCATTAAAATTATAAATTTGGTACTATTGTCATTTTTATTATATTGGTAAGGCCTAGCCATTAACACTGAATTTTCCTGCAGCTCTTTAGGTTGTTCTTTAATTCTTTAAGGAGCACTTTGTAATTGAATTTTTACAAGTCTTGTGTGTAATTTGGGAGGCTGAACTCTAGATATTTTAGGCATTTTATAGTTATTTGGGATGGAATTTCCCTTTTTATTTTTGTTTCTTCTATTTTGTTACTATTATATAAAAATAATATTGATTTTTGAGGATTTCTTTTGTAGCCTACAACTTTTGCTGAAATTATTGTCTTAATTAGTATCTTTGCTGATTTGTTGGGGTTTTCCAAGTAAAACATGATAGCATCAGAAAACAGGGATAGTTTTATCTCTTCCTTACCTATCTTTATTCTTTTAAATCCTTTCTCTTGTCTGAGTGCTATTTGCTAGTATTTCCAGAAGTATATCAAATAATAGTGAGGAGTGTGGGCATTTCTTGATTCATTCCCATATTTATCAGAAAAAGTTCTACTGTATCCCCATTGCATGTAACACTTGCTTTTAAGAGAGAAACTTTTTATATTAAAAGAATGTCCATCTATACCTATATTTTGTAGGATATTTCACATAAAGGAGTGTTGTGCTTTATCAAAGGCTTTTTCTGTGTCTATTGAGATGATCATGTGGTGTGGAAAGGTTTTTTTTATGATTAATTATATTGATTGTTTCTCTAATACTGAACTATCCTTGAATCTTTGGTATAAATCCCACTTAATCATAATGAACAATTTCTTGGATAAATCACTGTAATCATTTTGATAGGATTTAAATTTTTTGTCAGTATTCATTAATGACATTGGCCTATACTTTTCCCTGTGTTTTGTCTTTTCCTGGTTTAAGTATTAAGACTATATTAGTCTCATGAAAGGATTCTAGTAGGTTCTTCTTCAACTTACCATTCTTTAAAAGTTTGATAGAATTCTCCTGTGAATCCATCAGGCCCCGATATTTTTTCCTTTGGTAGTTTCTTCACACCTAGATCTATTTCCTTTGCTGAGTCTTCTGATAGTCTGGGTATTTTAAATTTTTGAAGGTATTCCTCTATTTCTCTTGTGTTCTCAATTTTGTCAGCATATAACTGTCTGTAACATACTCTGAGTATTCTTTTTATTTCTTCTGGTTTTACTGTGATTTCACCTTACTCATTTGCTGTCTTATTGATTTGATTTTCTTCCCTCTTATTTTTAATCAGATTATCTAAGGATTTATCAATTTTATTAGTCTTTTCAAAGAACTAGTCTTGTTTTATGTATCATTTCTAGGGGAGTCTTTTGTTTACAGTTTATCTATTTCCCCCCCTTATTTTTAATACCTTTGGCTTTGTGGTTATTTTAGTTGATTTTCTAATTTTTAAAATGTATATTCAATTCATTAATTTTCTCTTTTTCTATTTTGTTACTGTATGACTATAAAGATATGATTTTTTCCTCTTGAGAAATACTTTAGCTGCACCCCAGACATTTGGATAGTTTTTTTTATCTTTTCTTTTACAGAATTATTAGTTGTTTCTATGATTTCTTCTTTGACTCACTCATTATTTAAAGTTTCTTTGTTTAGTCTCCATTTGGATCTGTATCTTGTTTGGTTTTTTTTGAACCAATTTCTGTTCATTAAAATAATTTTGTCTTGAATATTTCTACCTTTTTATATTGGTTTGCATTATCTCTTGTGCCCTAGTACATGGTCAATTTTTATAAAAGTTCCATGTGGTGCCAAGAAATATGTATATTCTTTTGCTGTCCCATTTAGAAGATACCATAAGTACTTTAACTCTAATTTTTCCAGAAATTCATTCACCTACATAGTTTCTCTTTTATCTTTCAGTTAGATTTATCCTAAATTGCTCAGTATCAGTTCCTAGGGGTTTTTTTGTTTGTTTTTTGTTGTTTTTTGCTAGGCAATGGGGTTAAGTGACTTGCCCAGCTAGTAAGTGTCAAATGTCTAAGGTCAAATTTGAATTCAGGTCCTCCTGACTCCAGGGCCAGTGCTTTATTTACTTCACCACCTAGCTGCCCCCAGGTTTTGAATTCCAGGTGTCTTAGACCATGGAAACAGCTGGAATTGCTTTATCTTTAGTGCACAATTTCTGTTTTGGAGAAATTTGTGAGGTCATGGGGATTGGATGTCTTGTTTGCTATCTTGTCGCTCACATGACCTGGACGTTTCAAAACGGCCCTTTTATATTTTTCATTCATTCACTCTTGGCAGATGGACTAACCTGAGATCTTCCTTCATGTTAGGGAAGGAATATCAGATGCCCCTTCTTCTGGCAATTGGGATTACAGCTACCAAATTTAGGTCTTACTTCTCACCTGGGAGGTCAAATCCTAAATTCCCCCTTCCTCTGAAGATGGTTCCCCACTTCTCAACAGAGGATTAAGTTCTTGATCTCCTTCCCTCTAGGAACCTGGATTATGAGGCCCTGCTTCTTCCCTGAGGATTAATCGTGGATCTCTCCTTGGCTTAGTGGTTGTTCAAGATCTGATTTTGCTGGTGTACAGATTCAGATCATCTAGCCTCTGGAGACTGTGATTGGAGTTATTCCATGGCTTATTCCCTGGGGATGAGTCACAAATCTTTTCCTTTAGGGACCCAGATCAGGTCAGAACTATCTTGTTGGCCCTTGCAGGACTAGGATTGACCACCCCTCCCTACCCCCTACCCTCCAGGAAAGGCTAGCTTCTTGCCTTAGGGTAATCACATTTCTCCCCTCCTCTGGGGACCAGAATCAGAATCAGAGCTATCTTCAAGCTTCTGGGGTACTGGGACAGTGGCTCTTACTACTGCCAAAACCCTACTCCTCCCCTGGGGGCTTGCAACCTCAATGAGAGCCTTTCCCTCTTCCTATGGTATTGAGCCGATGGTCCCTGTCTCCTCCTTTTGGAGGCCCTGTGCCTAAACTCTAAGTAACATAAAAGTCAGGGGCTAAGTAGTGGTGCAGAGTGGGTGCCTGACATGCTCACCAGCTATTGTCCTATTATGTGTCCTCTTCTCAGCTAAGCTCCTTGAAAAATTGTCTACAATTAATGCCTTCCTCACATCTAACTTTCTTCTAAGCCTATTTTTTTACTTCATTATTCAACTGAAATTGCTGTTTAAAAGTTACAATGATCTCTATCCCCGAATTTAATGGCTTCTTGATCCTCATCCTTCTTGACCTTTTTTTACAGCATTTGACACTAAGGATTATCTTCTCCTGGATACTTTCCTCTCTAGGTTTTTGGTACTCCTCTTGTCTACTCCTTATGAATCTCTTTTGCTGGACTTTCATTTATGTTATTTATAACCACTCATGGAAGGTAATCCCTTGTGGCTATCTTTAGTCTTTTCCCTTTTTCTCTTTATGGTTTCTTACTTGGTGAGCTCATAATATCATTATCATCTCTAGGCAAATGATTCCCAAATCTGTTTGTCCAGCTGTGGTCTCTTTCCTGAGTTGCAGTACCAAATCATGATCTCTTGCTGGACTGGAACTGAATGTCTGAACCTAGACATGTCCCAAACAGAACTGATTATCTTTTCCCCCAAACCTTGGCCTCTTCTTTATTTCTTTTGAGACTACCACTATTCATGTCTCCCCGGTTCACAGCCTCCATGTCATTCTCAGTTCCTCCTCCTTGTTCACCCCACTGAGCCAATCAGTTGTCAAATTTAGTAATTTTCTTTCTCCACATTTCGCATTTAGGTCCACTTCTCCCTACGTATATAGCCGCTGTAGGCCTTTATCACCTTTTACCTGTTTTCTCAATTTATTTTTCTTATTGCTATAGTGTGTATTTCTACAACTATATCAAATACTAATGGTGTTTCATCCTTGATCTTCTTGGAAAGCTCTTTACCATTTCTCTTGTATATTAAAAATAACTCTGAGGTACTACCTCACACCCATCAAATTGGATGACAAAAAAGGAAAATGACTACCAGAGGGGATGTGGGAAAATAGATATACTAATGCATTGCTGATGTAGTTGTGAACTAATCCAATCATTTCTGGAAAGCAATTTGGAACTATACCCCAAAAAACTACGCTTTAACCTAGACTGCTAGTAGATTTTTAATCCCCAAAGGGATTAAAGAGAAGGATGCGTATGTACAAAAAAGTTTATAGCAGCTCTTTTTGAGGGAGCACAGAATTGGAAACTGAGGGGATGCCCATCAACTGGGGAATGGCTGAACAAGTTATGGTAAATGAATGTGATGGAATACTATTGTGCTATTAAGAAATGTTGGAGGGGCTGGTTTCAGAAAAACCTAGGAAGACCTGCAAAGTGATCAGAACTAGGGGGACAATTTATACTGTATCAACAATATTGTAAAGATAATCAATCTACTTTGAAAGATTTAGTAACTGAGCTACACAATAACCCTTGTATTTGTTTTGTAATCACTATATATGTATATACAACATATATACACATTTACACATATACATATATATATTTATATTTCTAATATTCTGTTCTGGTTCTTAACTTCCTTTTCTTAGAACAGCCTAGGTCTGAAAGGGATCCCCAACAAAGTCCTACACTTAATACAGATTTAGAACTGGAAGGAAATTTTAGAAAGAATGGATAAAATATCTGCCTGATGTCCCACTAATACTAAGTATAAAACCTGGGGTTTGATCCCAGATCCTCTGTTTCTAAATCTGGTGTTCTTTTCAATTTATCAAGCTGCCCAATAGCACTGGTTATTCCCCTTACAGGGCATTCCTTCTTCATACTATTCCTGGACATTCCTTCTTCATACTATTCCTTCCCATGTTCCTTTTGTAGAATCTGTAGTTTCCTTTAAAGCACAGTTTAGTTATTATCTCCTCTGAGGGCCTTTTTTCATCTCTTCAGTTCACAGTGCCTCCCATTCACTCAAATTACTTTGCTTTTTGCTCCTGTATATTCTTTGCATAAGCCAGCCCTTTAACATTCATTTTCCTGTGGTAGAAGGGAGCTCGATAAATGATTGTTGAATTGGAGGGCACCCTATTTGGTAACGTGTTCTTCTTGTTATTTGTTGTCAGTAAATTCCACTGTAGTAAAATTACACTGTTTGTAAAAATAAAAGTTGTTGTTGTTATTGTTAGTAAATTCCACTGACCTCTAGGTGGAAATCAAACACATAATCTTAGTTTCATTTGTACCTTGCAAATTGAGTGTCTGGGCTGGTTTCAAAATAATAATAGCTAACATTTACATAGCGTGTGCTTTATAATATGAGCCAGGCAATGTGCTAAGCCCTTTACAATTATTTCACTTGATCCCATATATTTCTATTATTCTTAAATAATCTAAATTTTGTAATATTTTCAGGTCCAAATCTAAGCAGTGAGTTAAGCATTCCCTTAAGGTAGCTTACACAGGAGTATAGCACATACTAATGACAACAGCTTTGTTCTATAGTGACAACTTTGTAAATCAGATATGCAAATTCTCTCGTCACCTTTTTATTATAAGTATTTGTAAATCAAGGATAAGCGATATACATACAACAAATCTATGGAAAATTCCCTTTGAATTATGTAAAATCATTGAAGGGATGCAAAAGTGTAAGTGTAGCTTCTGAAGGAAAACTTTGACAAAAAAACTGACAAGGATGAATAACGTTTTTACAGGTAATTTCTAAAACACTCTACGAGTGTGAAGCACTTTCTTTGTTTTCCATCTAAAAGACAAGCGCCCTTTAGAAAACATTTCCATCTACAGGATCTTTCACCGTAGTGGCTTATTAAGTTTTAAAGAACTGCCACTGAATTTTAGCTTTGACAATAAAATAAGCACCTTGTCTTAGCAGCAGGTGTTTTCTCGGTCTTTTCTATTCAGGCAGCATCCACGGATTTCTACGGCTAAAAAGCCCAAGACACACTACAGGATGTGGCGTGCCAATCATCAAGTCTGGGTAACGGGTTCGTGGGCTGATCTTTAATCACTCCGCCTTTCCCCTCACACGCCTTCACCCCGAAGACTGGAGGGCTCCTGGGGACCCTCACCAAAAAAGGCAGGAAACCTATTGCTCTCTCCACAATGCAGACAGGTTTTCCAATTTGAATCCCCGTACCCATCTAGGTCAGGGGATGGGAGGGTCAGTCACGTGGCAGCAAACTGAGTCCCACGGCTCATTCCACCAACTGTCCGGAGCTGGGGGCTCCGTAAGGCCAGGGCCAAACTTGCAACTGCCTCCCTTCGAAAACCTTCCAGAAACGTCGCTCTCCAAATTCCAATCCCCGCATTCGCACCAAACACCCTACATGGCAGTTCGGGCTCAGCCCGTGCAACGGCACTGTCAGCTACAGTTGAAAACAAGGAGGGGGTCGGTTCACCGCGCGCACTGATCCCAAATCAACTGCGCTTCCCCAGCCCCTTGCGTTCCCCAGGGCAAAATGCTAAAGAGAAAACCTTTTCTCAACACCCTGAAATGAACTTTTAGTCCTAAAGCGGAAGTCACTTTTACTTCCTAGTAGAGAGTCTGGTCACTTTTTTTTTCTTCCAAGTCCTTCAAAGATAGAACTATTTTTTTTCTCTCTCATTCCGCGTCGATTGCGGCAGCGGCGACGTCGTCGTCGTCGTCGACGTCGTCGTCGTCGGATACGTCATGACGCTGTAAGGTCGCTGCGCTACATGGCTGCAGGAAAGAGTCGGAGTTAGGAAGAGGGGGAGGGCTGGACCCTGAAGTGAATATCTCAGGCCGTGGCGCGGCCTACGCCAGTCCTTTCCCTTTCTCAGCTGCCCCGCTCGGTCATGGCTGAACACTCGGCCTCCAGACATCCCGTGCCGCCCATTGAGTCGGGTAAGAGGAGGCGGGAGTTCCCATTCACTCCTCTAGCTACCAGAGCTCCCCAGTGGGCTTCTCTAGCGTCCCTTTCCCCGGGGCCGACCGTTTTCCCTGCCGTTCCACCTCCAACCGGCGCGCTCTGCCCCTGCCCCGGCTCAGCTCTTGTTTTCCCTTCTTCCCGCAGAGCTCTATTTCCTCATCGCCCGGTATCTGTCCGCCGGTCCTTGCCGGAGAGCAGCCCAGGTGAGTAACGGGGGCCGGCGGGGTAGCCCTCGCCTCCGTCCTGCCCCGCGCCGGACGATCGCATTGTCAGCTGCATCTCCTCCAGTTCTTTGCATGGGGGGTGGCGGTGGCAGAGTGATCTTGCCTGAAATTTTTTTCCTCTCCCCGCCGATCTCTTAACCGAGTGTCTGGTTTGTTGCAGGTGCTGGTGCAGGAACTGGAGCAGTACCAGGTCTGTACTTCTCTCCCATCCTTCCTCTCTCTCCCGTCCCCCTCCCAACTCTGGCGTGTCCCTTCCCCCATTTCTTGCCCTGTGAGTGGTGCCTTCTCTTTTTGACTCATTTGACCATATTGTCCCAAATCAAAGTTTTAGTAATATGTGTGCGGTTTGTTTTTTTTCTAGTTGTTGCCGAAGAGATTGGATTGGGAAGGCAATGAACATGACTGGAAATATGAGGACTTGGTGAGATTTTTGCATTATATATTGCAGTTTAAAAAAAAAAACTTCTCCCCCCCTCCACCTTAACAAATCAGAAACTAAAATTTTGTGTGCATAGGTTAATATGTAAAACCATATTTTCTCTGAAATGTGTTTTGTCTTTTTAGTTGAGAGTGTTTGTTTTGGTAATTCAGTCAAAACGTTTAAGAAACCTTTGTGAGTTTGAAGTTTGTAGGTGGTTCTTAACAAGGAGTGGCTCATTCATCTAGGTAGTTTTCATTGTTTTTGGCATTTTGATAATGGAACTTGGGCCATTATCTCTTACTTTTCTTCTCCACTGCTCATTGACTAGTAAAACTCACGGACCTTGAAATTGGGGAATAATTAGTGTTTATCTGCTTAACACGCTTGGTATTGTTTTAAGTCCTTTGCCGAGATTCTAGAAGATAAGATACTACCGAAATTTGTAGTTCTAAATTAACTGCCATTGACTTCTGTGTAATGTTTCTTTATATGCCTTTAAAAACACTTTTGAGAGATAAATAAGGCCTTAAATTCTAGCTTCTACTTTTCCTTTTGTTTCCTCCATTAGTAAAGTGTCACCAATTCAGTTCTTGAGATATTGGGAGTTATGTAGGATTAAGCTGTGGGATTAATGTGCCAGTACTCTCTGGCCTCAGACATTTTTTAGCAGTGTGGCCTTGGGCTAGTCACTTAACCTCTGTTTGCCTTAATCCACCAGAGAAATAAAGTGAGCCTCTCCTGTATCCTTGCCAAGAAAACCCTATGGACAGTATGGTCCGTGGGGTCACAAAGTTATATTTAATTATCTATTTTCTGGGACTATGGGAAGTTGTATAATTGCTTGGTCCTTCCTTCCCCCTCCCCCCGCTTCACAGGATAGACTAGTTACTAAGCAAACTCAAGGCATGGGGTAAGAGAGAAGGGAATAATAAGTATTTCTTTAGTTTCCACTATGCATGAGCCATACTGCTAAGCTCTTTCTGCAAATATTATCTCATTTGTTTTTCACAACAGGTATTATTATTTCCACTTTACAGTTGAGGATACTGAGGCAGACAGGTTCCCTGACACAGCTAATAAGTGTCTCAGGCTGTATTTGAACTCAGATTTTCTTGAATCCAGGCCCAGCTTTCTTATCCATTGTACCATCTAACTGCATGGTTTGTGGGCTTACTGAATAAACTTACTATGTCTTGAATCTAGTATTACTAAATGACTAACCAGATGAACCCTACTGCTTATTAACATGGGTGCTGGTGAGAATGGGTTCTTCTACCGTCCCCATAGGCCAGAGGGAGGGAAACAGGAGGTATTAGTTGCAGCTGCGCTGGTATTAGAAACTTATGGTGAAGAAGGATGCTCTGTATTACTTAGGGATTGAGTTTGGAGGCCCACCTTTCTCTCCCTATTGTCATTTCCTGCTTCCCACCTCCCTGTCAGTCTACTGCTTTGGAATCTGCTGTACCTACTACATTCTAATTCGCCACAATAACCAAAGTACCGGGGGGGGGGGGGGGGGGGGGGGGGGGGGGGGGGGGATCATTATGACCACAGCTCCTTCCCAAGAACCTCATATACTCATTTTTCTATCTAGGACTCTTTCTAGAGTCCTACAAGATTTAGACTCTAACTCCAGCTTCTTTCAGGGACAAAATTTGGAAGATTGTTTACTCCAGAGCTTTACAAAAGCTGTATCTACTCTGCCTTGTTTCTCTTGAACTATGCTGTAACCAAGGGTTCTTAACCTGGAGTCTGAATTTGTTTTTTTAAAAATATTTCAGTAAAAATAGTATCTGAAAAGAGGTCCATGGTTTCACCAAATTACCAGAAAAGGATCCATGACACAAAAGGTTGAGACTCTGCTTTAATCTTTACTTAACACTGAGCCCCAAAGGGCAAAATTTAGTGATCTTGTTCTGGGACATGCTGCCACATGTGGAAGATACATCTTCCATCCTGTTCACTGAATTATTTGAGAAAAGCTACAACACCTTGCCAGCCACCTCAGTCAGTTGCTAGACATTGTTGTTAGGACTTCACTCAGTCCAACAGTGAGTCTAACTAGGAATCAATCACATGTTGCATAGAGAGTATATTTTTTGGTAGTGCATCATCCACTGCCATTGTGGAATGAAGGAAAAGAACTCATGCTGAATGTGACTTTATTTAGGCCCCAGAGAAACCTATCTTTTTCCTGTGTTTGAAAGGTAGCAGACCTATTCCATACTTATATATCACTGGGCTCTTGAAGATAGGAACCACATTCAGTCAACTCTTCCCGTTTTTATGGCTACTGTATTTTTGCTTTATCTTCTCATAATCCCTGTGATTCAAATTTGTAGGTCTGCAGGGGGAAAGCTCCTCTAGTCTATTAAATATTCATTAAAAACCTACTATGTGTTAAGCCCTGGGTTGGTTGCTGGGGATATAAAAGCACAAGTGGCATAGTAACAATCAAGGAGCTTACATTCTATTAGAAGGATACAACATTTGGTGGTTAGTAGAGACAGTGGAAGAGAGCTTTGGGCTAGGCAGTCACAGGGATTGGAGGACCAGCATAAAGTAATGTCATGGAAAACTAGAGAGAAAAGAGTATCAATGAAAAGAGAATGATAAACAGTGTTAAAGTCTGCTGAGAAGTCAAGAAGGATGAGAATAGAGCATTGGATCTGATCATTAGATCATTAGTACCTTTGGAGAGAGCAGTTTCAGGTGAATGATGAGGTTTGAAAGCCAGACTTCAGAAAGTGAGAAGAAAAGAAGGAACAATGGAAACAAGCATTTATTAAGCACCTGCTATGTGTCAGGAATTGTGGTAAGTGATTTACAGATATTGATCCTCATAACAACCCTGAGAGGTAGATGCTGTTGTTATCCCCATTTCACACTTGAAGAAACTGAGGCAGACAAATTATGTGAAGTGCCCAGAGTACACATGTATGTAAGTTGCTGAGGCTGGATTTGAAGTCTTCTTGACTCCTGGTTCAGCACTCTATCCACTGTGCCACTTTGATGAAAGGAATTGAGAGGGATATATTGTAGATTGCCTTTTCAAGAGTTTAACCATAAACCAGAAGGAGATATGTGAGGTGATAGGTAGTGGAGATGGATGAATCAGGTGAGTGTTTTTTGAGGATGGAGGAAACATGGGCAGCAGAGAAGCCAAGGAGAAAATTAAAGTAGGTCAGAGGGTAGGGATGATATAGAGGTCAATATGCTGGACAAAGAATAGATGGGGATCACTTATGCACTGAGAGTGGTTTGTACTTGCCAACAAGAATGGCACTACCACTTGATGTTAGATGGGTGAAGAAGCAGATAGTCGAAGAAGGCATGTGAGATGAGAGGGAGGAGAGAAGAGAGGACTTTATTTTAGGCTTCTAGTTGACATTGTGTTCCTGTAACCTTCTCTGGTGCCACCTTATACACTGTATCAAGAAGAGGTTTAGGTATACTCTTTACTCATTGACATTTCGAAACTGTTGGACTGTATCGTCCTCTCCAGTTACTCTTATTGTTCGCCTTTGGGAACTCCCTACCCCCCCCCCCCCCATTCATTCTTCCTTCTCTCTCTCTCAAGGAATTTAGTGTATACCCCACAGTCGTCTTCCCCCACCCCCCCAGTCTTTCACTATACCTGCTCTCATACTTGAGGACTTAAGTGTACACAATGATATCCCCTCCAACACCTTGGCATCCTGGTTAATTATCCTCAAATTCCATGACCATCACTCACATGCATCTGTCTTCATGGATGGTCATGTTCTTGATCTCATTATCACTTGAACTCTGAAATTACTGATTTCAACCTTCTACCATTACTTCTTCCATTTTCCCATTACTTCTTCAACACCGAGACACTAAAATTACCAATCATTCTCCTCCTCTGAAGCCATCATCCCTACTCAGACCTTTCTATTTTCTTCATTGTTTTGATCACAGTTAACTAAACCCTGTCTTTCAAACTGAAATTTATTGTCCCCCAATCCCATTACCTGTCTTACCTGTCATTACATGACAAAAACAAACCAACCAACCTACCAGCATTGGGTTAACTTCCACCACTAACTTCACCAACTTCTCCACTTGCTTACTGGTGAATGATATTAGAGGAAACCACTGCTGTACCACGTGGTTCCACTAAAAATGTAATGGACCCTCACTAGAACATGGTAATTATCTTTCCCTCCTGTTTGATTCTTCACAGCTGCTGTTCCAAAACTATACTTAGTATACCACACTACCTGTAAATTCTCTCAGTGTGTGACCTCTCCTGGTTTACTCAGAAAATTAAGGTCATTCATTATGAGCTTCCTATAATTCCCTAATTTGCCTGTCAAAACCTCTTTATCATTCCTTGTCCTCTCATTGAATCTAGTGTCTGAGGAAGAGGTAGCCCTTTTTGCTAAGACTAATCCCCCTACTTCTGTCCTTGTTCCTATCCCTTGTCAGGTCTAGGAGTTGACCACTTCAGCTATATCCTCTTATCTCATTGGCTCCTTTCCTACTACCTATAAATATGCCCACATCTCCCTCCCTCAAGGGGGAAAATAAAACCCAATACCCTTCCTCCCCTCCCCACTTTAACATTCCCATAAGATAGCCTTCATCTCATGTCGGCACAGACTTTGAGGTTTTGAAGGGTCCTCTTTGGTCATTTAGTTCAACTAATAAATAAAGGGAATATCAGTGTAACATACCCAGCAAAACTAGCCTTTGCTTCAAGATTTCGAAGAGGTGAGAGACTTATCTCTTATTGAGGCAATCTGTTCCACTTTTAGGTAGCTTGAATTGTAAGTATTTCCTGATTTTATGCTTACACTTGTCTCTTTGCAATATCTACTCATTTTTTTTTTGGTCTCTAGCCAATCAGAACAAGTCTTAATTCCTCCTTCACATGACAGCCATTCAGATACTTGCACACAGTTGCCATGCTAAATTGGCAGTTTTTTCAGTTGATCCTCATGTCATGGACCCAAGCCTGTCACCATCCTAGATACCCTCTTCTGTAAACTCCAACTTATTAATATCCTTTATAAACTGTGACAAGCAACTGAACAAAGTATTCTACAAATGTGAGAAAGGCAGAGTACAATGGGACTCAGCTTCCTATTCCTGGTAGCTATGCCCATCAATGTAGCCCAAGATGGCATTAATTTTCTTGGCTACCATATCACATTGCTAACTGACACTGAGCTGAAATTAAAACGAGATCTTTTTTCACAACAATTGCTATTCATTCATACCTCCCTATCTTGTACTTGTGAAGTTGATTTTTTGTGCCAAAGTGCAAGACTTTACATATACTTCTATTAAATTTTACCTTATATTGAGCCCAGTGTTCTAGCCTATCAAGATCTTTTTGTAGCCCATCAGCCATTGTGATAGCTATCCCTCCTAGCTTTGTTATCTATAAATACAATAAACATAGTGTCTTTATTCATGTCATTGTTACAAATATTGAACAGCACAGGGCCAAGCTGGTGTCTTCTGCTAGTGACCTCTTGTCATGTTGCCCATTAACAATTATTCTTTGAGCCTGGCATTCAATCATCTCTGAATCAGTGATTTTCTTATCATTTAATCCATATCTCTCCATCGTCACAAGAACTGTGTGAGATACTTGATCAGAAGCTTTGCTAAAACCTTTTTAGTTTAGAAACTTTTTTTATTAATTTTGAATGTAAATGCAGCACGACATATGAGGTTTCAGTAGAAAATCATGAATTATCATTTCACACTGTTTACTTTTTTTGAAAAACTGTAATAAATACTCTTCATTGTTTTCACGGCTACTCTGCTTTTCTGTGCTTCCTTCTGAATTTTCTTTTGTTCTCTGCTGTATGCACTTTTAATTTTTTTCTTTGTGTATTTTTATTTAGTATTTTATTTTTCCCAGTTACATGTAAAAATGATTTTTAACATTTGTTTTTTAAAACTTTGAGTTCCAGATTTTCTCCCTCCTTCCCCTTCCCTCCTCATTGAGAAAGCAAGCAATTTGATATAGGTTATACATGTATAGTCATGCAAAACATATCCATAATAGTGATGTTGTGAAAGAAAACACAGACCATGGGGCAGCTAGGTGGCGCAGTGGATAGAGCACTGGCCCTGAAGTCAGGAGGACCTGAGTTCAAATATGGCCTCAGACACTTGACACTAGCTGTGTGACCTTGGGCAAGTCACTTAACCCCATTGCCTACCAAAAAAAAAAAGAAAGAAAAAAAAAACATAGACCCAAAAAAACTCGAGGAAAAAAGTAAAAAAAAAAGTATTCTTCAAATCTGTATTCACATACCATCAGTTCTTTGGGGATGGATAGCATTTCTCATCACAAGTCCTTCAGAGTTGTCTTGGATTATTGCATTGCTGAGAATAGCTAGGTCATTCACAGCTGAAGATCTTACAATATTGCTATTACTTTGTACACAGTACATTTCACTTTGCATCAGCCCATGCAAGTCTTCTAGGTTTTTCTGAGAGCATCCTGCTTGTCATTTCTTACAGTACAATAGTATTCCATCATAATCACATACCACAGCCATTGTTCACCCATTCCCCAATTGATGAGCATCCCCTCAATTTCTAATATTTTGCCCCCAAAAAAGAGCTGCGGTTTTATAGCCCTTTGGGCATAGTTTCATATTGCTCTGCAGAATGGTTGAATGAGTTCACAGCTCTACCAACAGTGCATTAATGTCTCATTTTTCCCATGTCCCCTCCCAACATTTGTCATTTCCCTTTTCTGTCCTATTAGCCAATCTAATAGGTATGAGGGAGTACCTCTGAATTGTTTTAATTTACATTTCTCCAATCAGTAGTGAGTTAGAGTATTTTTTCATAAGGCTATAGGTAGCTTTGATTAGTTCATCTGAAAACTGGTCACATCTTTTGATCATTTATCAGTTGAGGAATGGCTCTTATTTTTATAAATTAGACTTTGTTATGTATATGTTTGAGAAATGAGGCCTTTATCAGAGAAACTTGCTTCAAAAGTTTTTTTTCCAAAGTTACTATTAACTATTTCCTTCCATCCTATCTCCCCCCCCCCCCCCCCCCGTTTATTCTATTCTCTCTCTTCTTTTACCCTGTCCCTCCTCAAAAGTGTTTTGCTTCTGACTGACCCCTCCCCCAATCTGCCCTCCTTTCTATCACCACATCCCCCTTCTTTCCCTCCTACTTTCCTGTAGGGTAAGATAGATTTCTATACCCAATTGAGTGTGTATGTTATTCCCTCTTTGAGGCAATTCTGATAAAAGCAAGATTCACTCACTTCCTCTCACCTCCCCATCCAATGTAAAAGCTTTTTCTTGCCTCTTTCATGTGAGATAATTTACCCCATTCTACCTCTCCCTTTCTCTTTCTTCAAGTACATTCCTCTTTCACCCCTTAATTTTTTTTTAAAATGTCATTCTTTCATATTCATCTCAAACCTCTATCTATATTTCTTCTAACTATCCTAATAATGAGAAAATTCTTATGAGTTAACAGATATCATCTTCCCATATAGGAATTGTAAACAGTTTAGCCTATTGAGTCCCTTATAATTTCCCTTTCCTGTTTAGCCTTTTGTGCTTTTCTCAAGTCTTGTATTTAGAAGTCATATTTTCTATTGAGCTCTGGTGTTTTTATCAAGAATGTTTGAAAGTCCTCTATCTCATTGAATGTTTATTTTTTTTCCCCCTAAAGGTTTATACTCGGTTTTGCTGAGTTGGTGATTCTTGGTTGTAATCCTAGCTCCTTTGCCTTCTGAAATATCATATTCCAAGCCTTCTGGTGCTACATTTTGTGTTATCCTGATTGTGGCTCCACAGTACTTGAATTTTTTCTTTCTGTCTGCTTCTAGTAGTTTCTCCTTGACCTGGGAGCTCTGGAATTTGGCTGTAATATTCCTGGGAGTTTTCATTTTGGGATCTCTTTCAGTGGATTCTTTCAATTTCTATTTTACCTTCTAGTTCTAGAATATCAGGTCGATTTTCTGTGATAATTTCTTGAAAGGTGATGTCTAGTCTCTTTTTGATCGTGGCTTTCAAGTAGTCCAATAATTTTAAAGTGATCTCTCCTGGGTCTGTTTTCCAGGTCAGTTGTTTTTCCATTGAGATATTTCACATTGTCTTCTATTTTTTCATTCTTTTGGTTTTGTTTTATTGTTTCTTGATTTCTCATAAAGTCATTAACTTCTGTTTGCTCCATTCGAATTTTTAAGAAATTATTTTCTTCAGTGAGCTTTTGGACCTCATTTTCCATTTGACCAGTTCTGCTTTTTAAGGCATTCTCCTCATTGACTATTTTTTATTTCTTTTTCTCCCTCCCTCACCACTCCATTCCACCCTAGAGAAGGCTGCCATTAGACACACATAGGTAGGGGGCGTGTGTGTGTGTGTGTGTGTGTGTGTGTGTGTGTGTGTGTGGTGTGTGTGTGTGTGTATAAAATCCTAATATGTATATTTCTGTTTATCACTTATTTCTCTGGAGGTGGGTAGCATCTTCCTTCATAAATCCTTTGAAGTTGATTTGAGTATTTATAATACTCAAAATGAATTAGTCATTCAAAGTTGTTCTTAAAAATCATTTCTATTATATTGTACAACCGTCTCTCATTTCCTGTTCTGCTCATTTCAATCTTCATTTCATGTAAGTCTTTCCATGTTTTTCTAAAATCAACCAGTTCATCATTTCTTATATACAGTAGTATTCTGTTGCAATCATATACCACAACTTGTTTAGCCATTCCTCAGTTGAAGGGCTTCCTCTTAATTTCCAGTTGTTTGACACCATAAAGAGAGCTGCTGTATTTTAGAATATGTAAATTCTTTCCCTTTTTCCCTGATCACCTTGGGAAATAGACCTAATGGTGATATTGCTCCATCAAAGTGTATAGGCAGTTTAATAACTCTTTGGGCAAAATTCCAGATTGCTTTCCAAAATGATTGCATCAGGGGCAGCTAGGTGACACAGTGGATAGAGCACTGGCCCTGAAGTCAGGAGTACCTTAGTTCAATTTTGGCCTCAAACACTTGACACTGGACCCAGGGCAAATCACTTAACCCCAATTGCCTCGCAAAAACAACAACAAAATGGTCGGATCAGTTCACAGTTCTACCAACAGTGAATTAGTGTCCCAATTTTTATACATCCCCTCCAACATTTATGACTTTCCCCTCCTATCATATAAGCCAATCTGAAGATATAAGATGATATTTGAAAGTTGTTTTAATTTGATTTCTCAAACCAATAATGATTTAGAGCATTTTTATATGACTTTATATACTTTTAACTTCTTCATTGACCATTTATCAATTGGGGAATGATTTCTATTATACATTTGACAAAAGCTTGTTATGTATTTGAGAAATGAGATCTTTATCTGAGAAACTGTCCATAAAAATTTTCTCCCAATTTTCTGCTTTCCTTCTAATCTTGGCTACATTGTTTTATTTGTACAAAACTTTTAAAATTTAATGAAATCGAAATTATACATTTTATGCCTCACAGTGCTTTGAATATTGTTTATTCATAAATTGTTTTCCTATCCACAAGTCTGATGAGTAATATGTTCCATGTTCTAATTTTTTTGTGATGTTTCCCTTTAGGTCTTGTATCCATTTTGACTTTATCTTGACAAATGTTGTAAGATATTGGTCTTTGCCCAATTTCTGGCAGATGCTTTCCAACTTTCCCAATGATTTTCACCAAATAATGAATTCTTATTCCAATAGCTTAAGTCTTTACCTCTGTCAAATTCAAGGTTACTATAATCATCTGCTGCTGTGTGTTTTATGTCTACTCTGTTCCACTGATCTGCCTTTCTGTTTCTTAGCCACTGCCAGATAGTTTTGATAATTACTGCTTTGTAATGTAGTTTAAGATTTAGTACTGGAAAGACTAATATGTAAACTGATACAAAGTGAAATGAGCAGAACCAGGAGAACATTTTACACAGTAAAAGCAATATTGTACAATAACAAATTGTAAATAATTTAGCTATTCTAAGCAATACAGTGATCCAAGACAATCCCAATATAAAGACCAGTATAAATCTGGTTTGTATAAAAATGTTTTATTATATTCATGCAGTAACTGGGTGTGTTTTTTGGCAGGTATACTCCCAGGTATTTTATTCTGTCTGCAGTTATTTTAAAGGGGGTATCTCTACATAAAGGGTGATACCATAAGCAAATTAAGAGAGCGTAGAATAGTTTATCTGTCAGATTTATGGATAAGGAAAGAATTTAGGACCAAACATATATGGAGAGCATTGCAAAATGTAAAATAGACAATTTTGATGTAAAATTAAAAAGTTGTTGCACAAACGAAACCAATGCAACCAAAATTATAAGGAAAGCAGACAACTAGGGAAAAATTTTTGCAACAACTATCTCTGATAAAGGCCTCATTTCTCAAAAATATAGAGAACTGAGTCAGATTTATAAAAATAGAAGTCATTCATTCCCCAGTTGATAAATGGTCAAAGGATATGAATAGGCAGTTTTCAGACAAAGACATCGAAACCATCTATAGTCATGTGAAAAAATGCTTTAAATCACTATTGATCAGAGAAATGCAAATTAAAACAATTCTGAGGTACCACCTCACACTTATCAGCTTGGCTAATAGGACAAAAAAGGAAAACACTGGGTGTTGAAGGGAATGTGGGAGAATTGGGATACTAATGCATTGTTCGTAGAGTTGTGAACTGATCCAGCCATTCAGGAGAGCAATTTGGAACTATGCCCAAAGGGCTATAAAACTGTGGATATCCTTTGATCCAGCAATATCACTGCTGGGTCTATATCCCAAAGACATTTTAAAATAGGGAAAAGGATCTATTTGTAGAAAAATATTTATAGCAGCTTTTTTTGTGGTGGCTAAGAATTCAAAATCAAAGGGATGTCCAGGGGCATCTAGGTGGCACAGTGGACAGAGCACTGGCCCTGGAGTCAGGAGGACCTGAGTTCAAATGCAGCCTCAGACACATAACACTCATTAACTGTGTGACCCTGGGCAGGTCACTTAACCCCAATTGCCCTCACCCCAAAAAAAAAAAAAGGGAGGATGCCCATCAGTTGGGGAATGGCTAAACAAGCTGTGGTATATGATTGTAATGGAATATTAATGTGCTATAAGAAATGATAAGCAGGATGATTTCAGAAAAACCTGGAAAGACTTACATAAACTGATGCGTAGTGAAGTGTACAGAATCAGGAGGATGTTGTACACAGTAGCAGCAATATTGTTTGATGAAGAACTGTGAATGACTTAGCTGTTCTGAGCAATACAATGATCCAAGACAATCCCAAAGAACTAATAATGAAGCATACCATTCGCTTCCAGAGAAAGAACTGATATTACTTGAATACAGACTTAGGCATGCTATTTTTCACTTGCTTTCATTTTTTTTCTTTTATTTGAGCCTTGTACAGAATGACTAATATGGAAATGTTTTTACATAATCGCACACATAAAATCTGTATGTGATTGCTTACTGCCCAGGGAGGGAGGGATAAAATTTGGAACTCAAAACTTTAAATAAAAATGTTTTTAAAAAATGAGATATCTCTTGCTGTCTCATCTTGCAGAGTTGTTTTTTTGTTTTGTTTTGGTTTTTTTGGTGATAATATAGAAATGCTAATGGTTTGTGTGAGTTTATTTTATATCCTGCTATTATGCTAAAATTGTTTCTACTAACTTTTTAGTTGAGTGTTTAGAATTTTCTAAAAAGAGATAGTTTTATTACCTTATTGCCCATTCTGATTCCTTCAGTTTCTTTTTCTTATTGCTATTGCTAGCATTTCTGATATAGTATTGAATAATATTAGTGACAATGGACATCTTTGTTTCATTCCTGATTTTATTGGGAAGGACATTTACTTTATCCCCATTACAAATAGTACTTGCTAGTGGTTTTAGGTAGATGTTTCTTATCATTTTAAGGAAAAATTTCTTTATGCCTCTGCTATCGGTGCTTTTTATAGACATGAGTGTTGTTTTATCAAAAACTTTTTTTGCATCTGTTGATATAATCATATGATTTTTGTTATGTTATTGATATAACCAATTATGTTAGTAGTGTTCCTTATGTTAGATTATCCCTGCATTCCTGGCATAAATCTCACTTGGTTACAATGTATAATCTTTGTAATATATTGTTGTAGTCTCCTAGTTAGTATTTTATTAGGGATTTTTGCATCCATATTCATTAGTGAAATTGGTGTATAATTTTCTTAATTTTTGTTCTTCTCTGTTTGGATATGAGTACCATATTTGTTTCATAAAAGGACTGTGTAAGATTTCTTCTTTGCTTGTTATTCCAAATGATTTATTTAATATTGGAATTAGTTGATCTTTAAATGTTTGGTAGAATTCACTTGTAGATCCATCTGGTCCTGATGCTTTTTTCTTAGGAAGCTCATTTATGGCCTGTTCAATTTCTTTTTCTAAAATAGGTTTATTTAGATATTCTATTTCCTCTTCTGTTCTGTTCAGTCTAAGCAGTTGATATTTTTGTAAATATTCTTCCATTTCACTGAAATTGTTAAATTTATTGGCATATAATTGGGCAAAATAGCTCCTCGTAATTGTTTTGATTTCATTTTCATTAGTGGTATAGTCACCCTTTTCATTTTTAATATTAGTGATTTCATTTTCTTCACATATTTAAATCGTATTTGCCAGTGGTTATTTAATTGGAGTTTTTTTTTTCCATTAAAATGAACTCCTGGTTTTCCTACACTCAGTTTTATTAATTTCACCTTCAATTTTTAGAATTTCCCATTTGGTATTTAATTGGGAATTTTTAATTTGTTCTTTTTCTAATTTTTTTTATTGCATTCCTAATTCACTGGTCTGCTCTTTCTGTTTTATTGATACGAACATTTAAAGATGTAAATTTTCCTCTGATTACTGCTTTTGCTGCATTCCATAGGTTTTGAATTGTTGTCTCAATATTGTCATTCTCTTTAATGAAATTATTGTTTCTATGATTTGTTCTTTAACTCACTCATTCTTTAAGATTAGGTTGTTTAGTCTTTAATTAGTTTTCAATCTGTGTTTCCCTGGTCCCTATTGAATATAATTTGTGTTGTATTGTGTTTTTAAAAGTATGCATTTCTGCTTTTCTGCATTTAAGTATAATGTTTGCATGCCCTAACATATGGTCATTTTTTTGTAAAGATATCATGTATCACTGAGAAAAAGGTGTGTTCCCATTTCACTTCCCTCCAGATATTTATCATATCTTGCTTATCTAAGATTCTGTTTACCTCTTTGACTTCTTATTTATTTTTTTGTTAGATTTATCTAATTCTAAGAGGGGAAGGTTAAAGTCCCCTAATATTATAGTTTTACTATTTCCACCTATAGTCCCTTTAATTTTTCCTTTAAAAATTTATATGCTATAACATTTGGTGCATATAGGTTTAGTAGTGATATTACTTCATTGCCTATGGTACCTTTTATCATATTGTAGTTTCCCTGTTTATCTCTTAATTAAATCTATTTTAGCTTTAATTTTGTCTGAGATCATGATTGCTACCCCTGCTTTTTTTTTAACAACTGAAGCATAATAAATTCTACTCCAGCGCTTTATTTTAATTCTGTATTTATCTCTCATTTTTAAACGTGTTTCTTGTAAACAACATATTGTTGGATTCTGATTTTTAATCCATTCTTCTGTCCTTTTCCATTTTATGGGTGAGTTCATCCCCTTCACCTTCAAAGTTATAATTACTAGTTGTGTTTTTCTCTCCATCCTATTTTTCCGATTTATCCTTCTCGCCTTCTCTTTTTACCTTAACCCTCCTCATATGTCTAATTTACTTTTACCCACTACCTCCCTAATCTACGCTCTTTATGAGAATCCCTTTTCCTCTCCTCTTAATCATCTTATTCCTCAATCTACCCACCCCTCTAAGAATCCCTCCCTTATGCTGTCCCTCCACCTTCCTACTTCTTCAATTACATACCATTCTAAAAGTCGTGGCTCCTTGCCCTATTTTCTTTATAAATTTAGAAGACTTTTATACCCTTTTAAATGTATATATTATTCCTTGTTTAACCCAGTTTTGATGCAAATAAGCTTCCAGCACAACCAGCTCTCTACCCCAACCTGCTTCCACTGTTACAGCTCTTCTGTTTATGCGTTGTTTTTATGAGATAATTACTGCTCCTTTGCCCTTCAAAATAGAATGTTCAAAGTGCTTTAGTCTTTTAATGTAGTAACTGCTAGATCTTATGTTATCATCATTGTGCCTCCACAGTATTTAATTTTTTTTTTTTATTGTTGCTTGTAGTATTTTCTTTTTGACCTGAGAACTTTGAAATTTGGCTGTGATGTTCCCATGAGTTTTCATCTTGGGATCTCTTTCAGGTGGTGATTAATTGATTTTTTCTATTTCTATTTTACCCTCTCATTCTAGAACTTCCGAGCAGTTTTCCTTGATGATTTCTTTTAATATCATATCTAGACTCTTTTTGATCATAACTTTCAAGTAGTCCAACAATTCTTATATTGTCTCTCCTGTTTTCCAGATCTGTTATTTTTCTAATAAAATGTTTCACATCCTCTTCTATTTTTTTCCATTCTTTTGATTTTGTTTTATTATTTCTTGGTGTTTTATAAGTCATTAGCTTCCCGTTATTCTAGTTTTTTTAAGGAATTATTTTCTTCCTTAAGTTATTGGATCTCTTTTTCCATTTGGTTGACCTTTTTATAATTTTCTTGGATTGCTTTTATTTTTTTCCCTGATTTTCCCTCAGCTTCTCCTATTTGATTTTGAAAGTCATTTTTAAGCTCTTCCAAGAAACTCTTTTTGGGTTTGTGACTATTTGACATTTTCTTTAAGTAGGTGTGGGTTTTTTTTTTTAATTTAACTATCTTCTTCTGAGTTTTAATCCACATCTTCTCTATCCCCATAGTACTATATGTGTGTGTGTGTGTGTGCATATATATATGTATGTATGTATGTGTATAGTTGGGTTCTTTCTCCTTTGCACACTCACTATGTTTTTATTTGTGAATTCAATAATTTATTTTAGCGGCATATTATAGTAAGGTTCTAGTCCCAGGGTGTGTGTGGTGGGAGGGGAGGAGACGAGACAAGATGGGGTGATGCCTTAGGCTTCAAGTTTTAGTACTATTGTTTTCTAAGCACTGTTTGGGGGCCTGACTTAAGCCATTCTTTCCTCTCTGCCCCTGAGCCACTGCTGGGCCCCCAGCCACACTGTCACCACAAACACTCTTGTTCTCTGTAGGTCGATCAGCTGCAAAGTTCAGCTCACTTCTTTGTCCTGGAAGCTAAACCATGGACTCTGCTCTCCTGCAGGTGTCCACAGCCAGCAGGGTCCCTGCCCCCTCTGCTACCACACTCACCACACAGCCCTCAATCACATACCTCAATCAGGCCTACCCTGAAGTTGGGTCTTTCCTGAGGTCCTCCCCAGTTCTTTTAGGAGGACAGCTACTTTACTTCAACTTTAATTATTTCTGTGGCTTATAGTCTACTTTGAGGTGACATTTTACCTTTTTTATGGAAGAGTTTCTGAGAACCCACTATTTTATTACACCATCTTCCCAGAATCCTCCAACTTTGTTAAAAATCTAAGTAAACTATATCCACAGCGTTCCCATCACCTGCTAATTTAATGATCTTAGAAAATGAGATTAGTCTCGTGTGACATGATTTTAATGCAACCATGTTGATATTTTATAATTACTGCTTTCTAGATGTTTACCAACTATCTTTTTAAATAAACCTTCCTAGAATCATTTTCTTAGTAATGAAAGTTAAGTTCCCTGATCTCTAGTTTGCAGATTGCTCTTTTCCGCTCTTTTCCCTTTTTTGAAAACTGGGACATTTGCTTTTTTTCAAACTTTTAGTACCTTTGCTGTTTTCTGTGATCTTTCAAATGTCACTTAAGAACGGTTCGATAGTTACATCTGTTCAGGACACAAGGATATAGTTAAATTGTGCCAGGTGGCTGTAATTAATCAAGAGCAACTAGACGGTCTCCTTATTTCTTGATTTGACTTGGGTATCAGCTCCTCCTTAAGTAACCTTTTTTCTATCATTTCCAGTGTAAAGATCCTTCTTCTTTGCAGAGAAAACAAAATTTAAAATGTAGCAGTTCTCCCTTTACTTTGTGTCATTTGTCAAGTGCTCCAAGCAGAGGCCTTATTGATTTGTTCATCTTCCAATATAGCTTTAAAAAAACCCCTTTTTGTTGTAAGTAGCTGATCTTGCCAGCCTCAGCTTGTTTTGAACTTTAGCATTCTTGATGCTGTTTTTTTTAAATATTATTTTATATTGCATGTCCTTGTATCCATCTTCTGTACATTTCTTTTTAAAATCTCAAGTTGTTGAATTCCGTATGTGTCCACATTAGCGTCTTCAGACAAATTTCATTTTTCTTATTGGAATTTTTTTCCAATTATTGGAATTTTTATGTCTTAGAGTTTCATTCTTGTGCCTCTCCCATCCTTTCTGGGCTGACTTTTGCCAAAGCTTTTTCATTCTGGAGGAAGAAATCCTACCTATCTCTATTCTAATGTCCTCTGAACCTTTTGATATTTGTTTTGCTAAAATACAGGATTTCCATCATTTCCATCCCAGTCACCTTCGATATTCTTTACTCCTGCTGCCTAATTTACAGATGAGGATACCAAGACCCAGGGAGGTAGTGGCTTTTCCAAAGTGACAGAGGTTAAATTGAACCCGTATCTTCTGATGCCAGGAATGGTATTACTTTTCAGACATTAGTGGAAATGCCACAGTAAGTGAAAATTCTCAGTGATCTTCTTAAATGAAAATTACATAGGATGGGAAAATTGCATTGGACTCAGTACCGATGAGGCCTAATTGATGCCAGGATGAAACACAAGTCTACAAGAACTAGTGAAAAATGTAGTCCCTCAAGGAATTTTGATACTTTGATTGCTTCAGACAATCACTTGTGTTGAGAAATATGAGCAAGGAGCTTTATATAATTTTTCATGTTGTTAAAGTTACGTAAAAACAAATTCACACATTAATTATGTAAAGGTTTTTATTTTTATAAGTTATGAATCTGAAAATTGTAAAGAATTTTACCAGTAAATTTGTGGTTTTATTGTTTAAGATTTGTTATAAAATTGTAATACAATTTTAAATTTTATGTGTATTAAATATTAAATCAGAAAATTATTGGTATAGATTTTTATAAAAATGAGAAATGGGGAGGGTGACAGCTGTGTAAAAACGAATGACCTTGCTTCATAAAGTTGGAAAAACCATTGCTTTACTGCCTGTAGGCAGCTTCAGAGTACAGAAAAGATGTTGATACCTTCTAAAGGTCTGCTCAGTAAAACCTGCTTCTTACTTGCTCAATTGCTCTGCCTTTCTAAGTGTGACAACTAAGGTTGGGAGAAATTATAACTTGTTTAAGTTTACCTAGGTAGCAATACAGCGGCTTTTGAGCTATTGTTTTCTTAAGGGTAAGATTTCTTTTCAGCTGGCATTTATTAAATCCATACTCTGTTCAAGGCACTGGGCATACAAAGCCAAATACAACTCAAATAATCCATACCCTCAGGGAACTTACTTTTCACAGGGAAAGATTTGGCCTCATTGTGTAAATTATTTATACTGTATTGGAGGTCAGATTGATTTGCTTGAGAAAATACCTCCAATACAAAGTCTTGTTAGAAACCTTAAAGTGTGCACACTTCTTTACACGTTAAAGCATTTGAATTTGAAATTGAATTGAATTGAAATTGAACATTTGAAGTGTATACTCTTCACAAGTGATCTGTCAGGGTATATCTGATCATTTTGTGTGGTTGGTTCAGTGGTCTGCATATACTCTAAATTAAGATCTCCTTTACTTGCTAAAAGAAATATTGATGCTTTTTTTTTAACCAAGTTATTTTGAGACAACCTCACTTCATGTGAACCTTCCCTTGCACAGAAAAAACTGGTAATGTAACCAGCCCTCAGAGTATATGCAGCATTCTGCCTTCAGAGTCCCCCCTTCTCATGTGTAAAATGAGCATGTTAGTATCTAAAGTCCCTTCCAGTTCTCGACCTGGGACTGGCTCCTTTCGCAAAAAGTAAATGAATATAACTTTGCCATGGAGCCCAACTATGTATAGTAGGTCTTTCTGAACTATTGCCACTTTACCAGTTTTTGCTTCTGATGCTTTGTTTTTAGTGTAATCGTGGACTTCAGAAAATTTAAGGGTTACCTGGATTAATATGTGTCTCTATCTTTTAACATTTATTTAGTGGCAGTACTTAGAAGCTTAGGGCAGTTTCTTTCATGTTTCAGAGGATAGAATCTGAAGGAGATGAGTAACAAAGAGAATCAGAATATTGAAGTCTATAGCTGAACCCGACAGACATCCTCACATTATTCCTTACATTTCTGGGTACTTTAACATCTTCAGCTACTGTAGTTTCTTGACTTTTTTTTTCAACTCTTAAATATCATAATCTTACCCTTTGGGCTTTGCAGGGGCTCTGGTTGCTACTTTTAGTGTTATTTTCTGTTTAAAGCTAGGATCTCACAAGTTTATGTATGTTTTGCAACTGATTTTGTTCTGTAGAGTTTTCAGAGTGTCTAACATTGAGATAATTGAGCAAGTTTAATAATAAATTACAATAATAACTAGCATTTATATACTGCTTTAAAGGTTGTAAAGTGCTTTAAGAATATTTATCTTATTTGATCCTCACAACAAGTTTGTGAGGTAGTTGCTATTACCATCCCCATTTTACAGAAGAGGAAACTTAGGCAAATGGGGTTAGAAGTGATTTGCCCCAGGGTCACACAGATAGTGTCTGAGGCTGAATTTAAACTCAAGTCTTTTTGACTCTGGCCCCAGCACTGTGTACTGTGCTACCTAGTTGCCTATGTTTAGATGATGGGATATATATCTGATGTGGATATTACCCATTGAATCTATGTTGCTTTCATATCTTTTTTTTGTCATCATAGACAGTAAGTACTTCCAGTTTTTACAATGGGAATTTACTAAGTACTGAGCCATTGTGGTAAAATTTTACTAGTCCACAAACTATTATTAATCAAAGATCTTTTTACCCATAAACTTAAAAAAAAACAAAACCAAAAAAACCACCAAAATGAACTTCTCCCACTCTCTTTCTCAATTCCTACTTTAGTTGCTGCTGAAAACCCTAGTACTAAAGCCAGACAGTCCATGGGCACAGAATTTGGACATTTTACTGGTCTGTATATAATATAGTTTGAGTTGGAAAACACTGGCATTATATAAGAATTCATATATTTAATAGCTTATCTACTCTGAAGTGCCTGCTTTAAATGATTCTTTAAAACAACTAGTTGAGATGTAATAGTTTGATTTGTTCTTGTCATCCCATCTTATATACTGTATGTGTTTTGAGGTATGCAGATGTGACAGCAGGTCCATAAAGTATAATTGTCTGCATTAGTCTGCAATTGTCTGCATCCTTAGTTCTAGAAAACTCAAGAAATTTTTCCTTTTAGTTTATACTTTCAGTAGTGAAATGCTTTACTTAGTACAATCCCTTGGTAGTTTTAAGTTGAATATTGGATGGAAATGAAACACTCTGTAAGTCATTCAACAATTAAGAAAAGAGATTTACTTAGCCACAGCAGGAGAAGAATATTTAACAAGGGTAGACATTGAAGACACATCATTGACTATCTGAGTGAAAGCTCCCTTGACTGTTTTACTAATTGTTATTTACTAAGTCAAGTCAATAAGCATTTATTAAGTGCTCTTTGTGCTCCAGGTGCTCTGCTAAGTGCTGGGAATAGGATTACAAGCAAAAAGAGACATTCCTTGTCCTCAGGGAGCTTATATTGGAATGGAGGAAGACAGCACATAAAGAGGGGAACCGATGAAAGTAGAGTGGAGAATGGCAGAGAAAGTCTGGCGAGTCAGGAGTGTAGATGTGGGTGTCTTCTTTAAAATGGAGAGTCTGGAAAGAAACAGCCACTCAGAGGGAGAGGCTGCAGGGTTAGCCATATCTCCAAGAGCTCTTGGAGCTCTTCCTTTTTGCTTTGTACTCAGGTGATGAGGAAGTCATGTCAACAGTCTCCCTTTAGTTTCCTGCCAAGCAAGTCTCAAGGAATATTTCATTATATGTTTAATTGATGATTTTTGCTTTTTTTTTTTTTTTTTTTGCCAATCTGTTCATGGGGGTCCTTGATGTCATGTTATACAAGGCATTGTACCATCTGACATGCCTTGAACTTTCTCCCCCTTCCCCAAAACTAAAGATGAGTAATCAGCATATGCCCCATGAAGCACCTCATCATCATTGATCTGACCCCAATTGGCAAATGGATCCTTTCCGTTCTCACAAAGCACTGCTTTGTCCTTGCCAAATCACAGCTAATCTGTTGTGCCCCTGATTTCCAGGGTTGGGTGTTTCTTGAAGAAGCCATGTCCTTAACAAATTGGTTGTATTCCAGCAAGAAAGAGGGCCATCTAGTCCAATGGTTTCCTCTGCTTATCGTCTCCCTCCTTCTGTCCCCTCCTTCCAACTTCCATGGTGCCTTACTGATAGGGACAAACTGCTTTTCTAGGTTCTGGTTGACCTTAAGCCTGTCCTTTTCCCCTCCTGATGCAGAGTTGTCTAGGCCTCGAGAGTCCTTGTCACCTCTGAGAACTCTGCACACCCTGGTTCACCCCAATAGTAGGGCTTCTTTCCCTTGAGGTGGCTTTGACAATTCCTTCCTAAAAAGGGTTTGGGGGATAAAGGACTTGTGTTGTTTGCTGGTACCTTGCTACCTTGCTTTCTAACAATATGGGAGAGGTGAAACTCTCTCTATAGCTATGGTGTGGGGATCCTCTAGATAACTTGTTGGCATTCTTGAGTTTCTAGATGAACATGAAAGAGAATCCCTAACCTGCCCCTGGCAGAAAGTGGCAGCCCCTCAGTAAAGATTTCTTGTCAGAGATTTAATGTTATCCTCTCTGATCCTGACAGGGCTTCCAAGGAGGGGCATGTCTTAACCTGGTGATCTGGGAAGCATTGAGATGGGAATGGTACAGGGAAGGTTTTGGTATTGACTCCTCCATTGGGACAGGCTTCATCAGAAAGGTAGTAACCTAGTATAAATAAATGACCCTGACTCATGATTATGATTGGTGACTATACTAAAAGTGTCATCTGTGCTTTGACCCTCGTGTTCCTGATGCTTCATCTCTGTTCATTGTCATCACTTTTATCAGGAGATCCATCGCCCCCAACATTATCCAGAATATGGAAGATTGGTGCTTGTTCATGGGGCTAAGGCTGCAGCCATTAACATGGCTTCCTTGTTGCCTAGGGCATAAAAAGGCCCATTGTCATTGTGACTTGATATGTTCCATTGCTGTGCAAGTCAACACACCCTTCTGACCAGCTGTGTTTTGCTATGGAGACAAGGGCCTTGCATCTCTTGAGTTTCTATATTGGTCTTGATCCTAAATGAGAGAGCACTGTGTCCTTGCTGAGTATCCTTTTCATGCTATGGCTAAATGAACTGATACATGGTCTATGAGCATCTTATTTCATTCCAATCTCTAACCTTAATCACTAGGCTAGCTGGCTTGGCCTTGACTTATAAGGGGTTGACAAGATAACTAATTTCAGGTATTTGAAGGTTTGTTATATAGAAGAGATTAGACTTGTTCTTCATTATCCCAGAGGACAGAATTAGAATAGGATGAAGTTGCATTGAAGCCATACTTAGGCTTGATAGAAGGAAAATCTTATTAATAATGAACAACTATGCAAATAGACCACTGTAGGAGCTTGGGACTCCTCTCGCCCTCACTGGAGATTTTCAGGCAGGGGTTGGATGATCACATATTGGGTATAATGTAGCAGAAATTTTTGGTGAAGTTTGTTTTAGACTAAACAACCTTTGAAGTCCCTTCCAACTAAAATGTTCTGTGACTTACACCTGCTAGAATTTTTTCTTTTCAGTTTGGCTGTTCTCGCCTGTTGATCTTTCTGAATCCTAACTGTTATCCACCATTTTAGATGTTCTTTTAAACTTGATCATATGTAAATTTGATAAACATGCCTTTTTTTAAAATGTTGCATATCATGGGGTCAAGGACATATTCTTGAAACACTTTTGTTCCATGTTGATATTATTCCACTAATGAAATACATTTTAGGGTAGTCAGTTCCAAATCAGCCTAACTCTTGTCTAGCCCATAATTCTCCTTTTGCATAGTATGAGAGACTTTGTCTAGTGTTTTGCTGAAACTTTAAATGTCTTGTATTTCCAATTTATGAGTCTGGTTAGTTATTCTGTCAGATGAAATGTAATTAGTCTGGATGACCCATTTTTGATGAAGCCATGAAGTCTTTTAATTATCACTGTTTAGTTCTCTAATAATACTCTATAATTTTTCCAGAAATTGAAGTTCATTTCATTGGTTAAGCTCAGTTTGCAGTATCTAAGTGCTTTCCATTTTTGAAAACTGATGCAAATTTGTCTTTATTCAGCCTTGTGGTACCTTTCCCTTTTGACATGATCATTCATAGATCAATGACAACAACGCAGCACTGTCTACCAGTTATTTTAGTACTAGTTTGCGGTTTTTCCTTTTTGATGACTTGGACAGGGGTTGATAGGTACTGAACAGTATAATATATTTTTGTTGTCATTAGCATTTCTCATAAGCCTCAGCCCCTTCTGAGCTTTACTGTTATGACATTATTCTTATGGAATTTGTTATTTATTATAGAGATAATATTTATAAAAAGCACTTAGCACAGGGCCTGGCATGTAGTGAGTGCTACATCAGTGGTTATTCCCTTCCGCTTTTATGCTTCAGTTTTATTTTTTTTTTATTCTTCCCATTTACATTATTGTCATTGTGTGTATTGTCTTCCTAGTGCTCCTATCTTCATATTTATATTTTTTGATGAAACGATGATATTCTATTACCTTAATGACACAGTTTAGCCATTCCCTGGATACATGCTTTGTTTCCATTTCTTCGCTTCTGTAAAAAGTTCTGTTATAAATATTTAGTTGTGTTTGTTGGGACCTTTCTATCTTTAATCTTTTTGAGGTACATGCCTAGAAGTGGGATCTCTGGGTCAAAGGGTATAGACAATTAGTCACTTTATTTTGCACAATTTTTTTCCGTACTGGTTAGACTGATTTACAGCTTAACACACAACCCTTCCAGAATTGATTATTCCCATTTTTTTGTTGTAGTTGCCATTTGCTTGAGGTGTTAGGTGAACCCTTAGTGTTGTTTTGATTTGTATTTTCTTTTATTAGTGATTTAAAGAAGTCTTTCATATTTTAATAGTTTGCAGTGCTTATGAAAACTGTTAGTTTATATCCTTTTTTATATCCTTTGATCACTTATTCATTAGGGAATGGCTGTAGATCTTGTTTCTTCCTTGTATATGTCTTGTATGCCAGACTTATCAGAGAATTTAGATGTCATTTTTTTCTCAGTTGACATCTCTTCTCATCCTAGTTACACTGATTTTGTTAATGCAAAATCTCTGCAGTTTTATGGGTGCGCATATGTATTTGTGTGTTCTTTTTCTTTTCTTATCGCTTTTACCCCTTGCTTGCTTAAGGACAGTAGAACAACTCAAAATTGATACTGGAACCAGTAGTGAATAACCGATAATAAATAGTTGTTTAAAAGTTGATAGCACTGGTTAATTTTATATATGTTAAGTTCTCAGAGTAGCTTATTGGATAGGAGAGTCTTGGAAGGAGAGTGGGGAAAGAACCTGTCAGGAACAAGGGAGGTTCATGTTCCTCCTCTGATAAACAGTAGCTTTGTGTTCCATTAATGTAAGGTTCTCAAGATACTTAGTATGTCCAGAAAACTCTGAAACTAGAGGTCACTGTTGCTGATCTGAATCATTGGAAGGAGATTTTACACAGGTCTAAATCTCCCCAATTTTTTTTTTCAGTGAGCCCTCAGTTAACCATAGATAACAAAGAAAATCCATAAATGAAGTCATGCCAATCATTTTTCAATTCAGTGTGTCTTGATATATAGAGATGTTCTTGATTTATAAAATCCAACATAATGTAAAAAATTGCTAGTGAGACAATACGAGGGTTGGGAACTTGCTGCCTCAGGGCCACGTGTGGCCCTTTGACCGAATCCAAACTTCACAGAACAAATCCTCTTAATAAAAGGATTTGTTCTGTAAAACTTGGACTCATTCAACAGGCCGCACCTAAGGACCCTGGAACTGGACCAGCAAGGCTCAAGTAGCATTAAAAACATTACAAAGATAGTTGCTGTTTTTATTGATATCTTTTGTTTTTACTTTGCCTGCATTATCCCCTGTGACTTTCCTTTTTCCCTTTTCCAGAGAGCCATCTGTTGTTGTAATAAGGAATAAGAAAAGAAGAAAAGGGGGAAAACCAACACAGCCAATCAATCAGCATGCATAATTTTTAGTCTTTAAAATTTTTTTAAAATAAAAGAGTAATGAGATGTGTATCAATTAACAGGCATTTATCAGGGCCTTTCAAGTAGTCTAAGTAGAGAGAGGTAGCTCAGTCTATAGAGCACTGGGCCTGGATTCAGGAAGACCTGAGTTCAAATCCAGCCACAGACACTAACTGTATGATCCTGGACAAGTCACTTAACCTCTATTTGCCTTCATCTACTGGAGAAAGAAATGGCAAACCACTCCAGTATCTTGGTAAAGAAAACCCTACAGACATTATGGTTCACAGAGTCATGAAGGGTTGGACGTGACTGAACAACAACAAAGAAGGATATCCTGGGCTGTGTGAAAGACATTGGGAATACAAAGACAAAAATAAAACATCCTCTGTATTAAAGGAGCTTATATACTCTCAGAGAAAATGATGCATACGTATATTAGGGTTTTTGTACTTTCATCTGCTCCTCTTTTCTCTCCTTCCCCCTCCCCCTTCTCTCTATTGTGCATTTGTATATTTATGTGAATTTTTTTGTGGTCCATTTGACTAACTATTGCTAGTAAGCTAGCATCAAAGAAAAAGACGGGAAAACTAAAGAATGAGACGCATTTCACAAGCAGTCCTAGTCCAGGTCTTCACCCAGAAATAGCAGAGCTCTCCTGTTGAAACCTGAGATTCCTCACCCAACTCCTTGCATTTGATTCTTGAATTATAACACCATTTTCACCAGGATATGAGAGCAGCTATCTGACCAATGGCCTTAGTTTAACAGTTTATGTCTGAAAGGTTTTTTCAGGCAGAAGAGATGGACAATACAGAACAAGAATAGGCAGAACACCAACATGTCTCTGCAAAACCTCACAATTTAGAGCAACTTTGTCAGCCCTCGAAGTTGTCTGTTTCTAGAAGTCTTTGCATAGGTGAACTCAGATGGTGTGTGTGTAGGAAAGTTGCTGGAGTTGGGGCATGAGTGTCTGAACTAGTACAGTCCCATGTGGGTTCCCAAAGTTGTGTGAGTCTTTTTGACTAGTTAACATATGCCAGTAAGCCTACACCAAATACGAGGCAGGAAAACTATACTTTATTCACTCAGAGGAGACACACTTGTTCAACAGTTGACTGAAATGTGTGTCCCTTATAATTTGGCTATAAATATTTATATATTATATGAGACGGGAAAAAAAAGGCTGCTCATTACCATGTAATTGATTATACACATTTTAAAAAGGTATGCTTGTTTTGTTTTTTGTGAGGCAATCAGGGTTAAGTGACTTGCCCAGGGTCACACAGGTGTCAAGTTTCTGAGGCAGGATTTGAACTCAGGTCTTCCTGAATCCGGGGTCAGTGCTGTATCCACTGTGCCATCTAGCTGCCCCTAAAAAAAGGTATGCTTGTTAAGGAGACTGTATATCACTAGCTACAGGAGATAGAGGGAAAAAAAGTGCCCTTGTTAGTGTAGCTAGTTTCAGTAAATGAAAGGGGACCATATGTTATCTGTAAGACAAGAGAAACGAGGAGAGCATAAGCCCTTGGTCTATTGAAGTCTTCCTTTTGTAGAAATTAATTCTTTTGTACCAATTAGAGGAGGAAAGAAGATGCTAAAGGAAACCAGCTCTTGTAAGTTATTCTTGCAATTCATGTAGCGGTCATACACATCAAAAATGGTGAATACAGAACAAAATGAAATTATATAAGTTTTTTTTTAACGTTTTATTTTTCCTCCAGTTACATGTAAAAATAATTTAACATTCTTTTTTTTTTTTTTTTTTTGGTGAGTTCTCTATTCTGTCCCTGAGAGATGGGAGCAAAATGATAAGCAGTCTGATGTAGGTTATACATGTGCAATAAAGTAAAACATTTCCATGGCAGTCATTTTGTGCAAGATTAAAGAAAGAAAGAGAGAAATAGTATGTTTCAGTCTGTATTCAGACAATATCACTTCATTCTCTGGAGACAGATAACATTTTTCATCATGAATCCTTTGGTATTATCTTGGATTATTGTATTGTTGAAAATAGCCAAATCATTCATAGTTCTTCATCATATACACTGCTGTTTTTTGTACCGTGTTCTCTTGGTGCTTCTCACTATACTTTGCATCAGTTCATGTACATTTTTCCAGGTTTTTCTGAAATCATTCAGCTTGACATTTCTTAAAGCACAATAATATTCTATTACAGTCACATTTATCCATTCCCCAATTAGTGGGCATTCCCTCAATTTTCAATTCTTAACTACCACAAAAAGAACTGCTATATGTATATGTGGGTGCTTTTTCTTTTTATTTTTTAATCTCTTTGGAATATAGACATAGCAGTAGTATTGCTAGATCAAAGGGTATACACAGTTTTATAGCCCTTAGGGCGTAGTTCTAAATGGTTCTCCGGAATGGTTTAAGTATTTGGTATGTGCCAGGCACTGAGCTAAACAATGGAGATACAAAGTAAGGGAAAACATTGAGCATTGCACTCAAGGAGTTCCCCTTCTAAGGGAGACAATATGTTAAAGAATTATACATATAAGATATATAGTATCAGTGGAAGATAGTCTTCGAGGGAAAGCCCTGGCAGTTTGGTTGGAAAAGTAGGATTTAAACTTGAGGGAAGCAGGAGGCAAAAGTGATGAGGGAGAGCATTCCAGGTATGCAGGACTCTTGCAGGAGATTGATTATTAAGTGGAAGGAACAGGAAAAGGTAGTTGAAGTGATTCTTTCAGAGACTGTAGAGAAATCACACAAGATATGAATTGACAAAAGACCTTTCAGATTTGTCAATTAAGATATAATTAGAAGTTTGGAAGCCAAATTACAGAATATTTAGAATTGAGTGAGAAGAAAGAAGTGGAGGCACTGATTGCTAAAGCTTTCTCAAGAAGTTTAGCTATGAAGAAGAGGAGAGATATAGAATGGTAACTAATAGGGAATAATCAGAACAAGTGAGAGCTTTTCAGGAATGGCGATTGGTATGTTTGTAGGTAGTAGCTATTAACTGAGGAGAGACTGAAGATTAGTCAGAGAATGGGGATGTTGGGTTAATCTTGAGAAAGGCTAGATAGAATGGGATCAAGAATATATAAAGAGGGGTTTTCTTTAATAAGATGATCCATCTCTTCATATAAAATAGGGTTAAAGAGGAGTAAATAGAGAGAGAAGATATTTGAATAATGTGAAGTGAAGGGGAAACTTTTGGTCAGTGACCTCACTTTTTTTTTTTTATAATTAAAGTTTGAGGTAAGGACATTTGCTGAGAGGGTTATGGAAGGGATGCTATGGGCATCTCAAAAGGGATCAAAAGGATTTGGGATAGCTCCTGTGGTGAGTGCAGATTGATTAAAAGGATTTCCTTGCTGCAGTGATGGCCTGGTTGAGATTGTGTAACATATTTGTAGTGGGCTCAGGTAGCATAGTTTTCTTCAGTTCTTCTCAGCAGTACAATAAATATTGGCTGTTTCAAAGTACATGTCCCATAGATATCTACCATGTCCAAAACTCAGCTCTTTCATTCCCTCATCCATTGTTCTTGATTCCTTATTCTCCACCAGTCAGTTGCCAAATTTTTGCTTCTATGTAATATTTCTCATGTACATCCCCATTTTCTCACACACTCGCTATCCTCGTTCAGCCCCTCATCATCTGTCCCTTGTACTTTTGAAGTAGTAGTATCTTTCTGATTGATCTCTCTGCTTCAAGTCTCTTCATTCAAATTCATCCTTCAAATACATGCTAAAGTGGTTTTCCTAAATGTCTGACTATGTCACTCCCCTACTTAATAAGCTCCTGTGGTTCCCTACTACACTTAGGATCAAATGTAAACTGTTTAACTTTCAAAGCTTTTCATAACCTGGCCCCTTGCTAACTTTCCAGTCTTCTTGCATTATACTTCCTTCTATTTACTCTCTGATCTAGCTATATTGAGCATTTTCTCTGGCAATCTCCATGACTTTCCCTCCTCCATCCCCACTGCTGATCTCCGTGGCCTCCTTTATCAACTAAAATCACACCTTCTACCTTCTACCCCTCTTAATTTTCGTGCGTTCCCTCTGTTAATTATTTTTTATTTATCTTGAATGTAGCTTGCTTTTTATATATTTGAGGACAGGGACTATCTTTTGCTCTTTTTTGTATATACCCACTGCTTACTGCAATGGCTGGCACATAATTGGCACTTAATAAATGTTTATTGATGGATTGATTTATATTGGCCTACTCGATGTTTGTATAGGAAACTGTTGCTTGTTACCATGCTTTTGTATTGGCCGTCCCCATTCCTGGAATTCTCTTTACCTACCTAGACCTTTCAGAATCTCTGACATCCTTAAAGAATCAACCTAAATGAGACATTGGGCAGAAAACCTTTTCTGGTTTCCCCTACGTGCTAGTGACTTCCCCTTTAAAGTTGCTTTCCTCTTGTTCTTTATATACCTTGCATATACTAATTTATGTATATGTTGTTTCTTTTAGAATATAAGCTTTTAGAAGTCAGGGACTGTTTTTGAATTTTCTTTGTATCCTCAGAGCTTAGCATGGTGTCTGGCACATAGTAATTGTTTATGAAATGCTGGTTTTTTAAAAAAAATCTTTACTGATACCTTTTGTTTTTATGTTGCCCAAATTTCCCCCAGTATCCTTTCCCCTCCCTTCTCCATGAAAGCCGTCCTTTTTTTTTAAAAAAAAAAAAAAAGGACTTTTAAAAGAAAAAGAAAAAAATCATCAAAACTGATCAGTACATCAAATATGTGTGTATATATATGTATACACATATATCTATGTATGTGTGTATACATAATATGTGGGTGCAATATTCCAAATCTTCCCACCTGTGTAAAGGTGCTAGAAGAGATGTCTTCTCATATCTCTTCTGTTAGACCCCACATGTTCTTCGTAGTTTTGCAACATTAACTGTTGATTTTTTGTAGTTCTTGGTTCTGCTTACATCACTGCGTTAGTTCTTGTAAGTATTTCCATGCTTCTCTGTATATATCATATTCATTGTTTCTTATATCAGAGTAATAATATTCCATTAAATTTATACACAATAGTTTGCACATTCATTCTCCAGTCGATGGGTATTTACCTTATTTCTAGTTCTTTGCTACCACAAAAAGTATTGCTCTAAATATTTTGATGTGTATGTGGATTTTTTTTTAGCACTGACCTTCTTGAAGTATATGCCTAGTAACAGATCTAGTTGAAGGAGCATAGCTGTATTAATCATTTTATGTCCATATTTTCAAATTGCTTTCCAAAATAGTTGTACTGATTCACAGCTCCAACAGTGCACTAGTGTGAAGTGTTTGTTGGTTGATTGATCCTTTTTATACATTGTAAGTTTTCCTTTTAATTTCTGCTTTTCAAACTTAGATACTCTTTTGTGCAAAGTAGAATTTGTGAGTTATTTGCATATGCTGCGTTCTGCCTAGTCAGATGCTGATTTCTAAATGTCCTTGTGTATTTTCTACAAAATTCATTCTTCACAAGAATTTACAATAATTTTAGTCAAAACTAACTCAACTTGAAAGAGCCAAAAAAATATTTTCACCAGCCAAAATGTAAATAAAACTAGAATTTTTTTTCAAGTGCTGAGGGATAATCTGTTAGTGATGGTTAATCTAATGACTGTAAATGAGAAGAACTTGCAATATGACCGTGCATTATTTAAAAATTAACAAAGAGGGCAGCTCGGTAGTGCAGTAGATAGAGCAACAGCCCTAGAGTCAAGAGGACCTGAGTTCAAATTCGACCTTAGACATTTGATACTTATTAGCTGTGTGACCCTGGGTAAGTCACTTAACCCCATCACCTAGCCAAAAAAACCCCAAATTTAACAAAGCCCTTAGTATATTAAAGTACTTTTTAGGCTAGTGACTTTTAAACATTTTTGTTTTATAACTGCTTCCTCAGGATTCTTCTCCTTTCCCTGCTCTCTGTCCCTTTTTATACTTTTGAGAACAAGTTAGCAATATCCCCCCAAAACAATGAAGCTTTCATTTCTTTAGGATTGGATAAGAGTAAGGGAGTCTCAGTAGCTACGAGTAGACTTTGAGAGAATGAGATATTTCCATGGAGGGAGCAAGAAAAAAATAAGTGTAAGAGTATTAACCTGTTCTTTGGTCTCTGGAACTTCTTTGGCATTCTCTAACAACACTGAGTTTCAGAAACTTTTTAGATTTTAAAATAGGTCAGGCCAATAAATTATAAGTATTCACTGCTAAACTTATGTGCTCTTTAGAAAAAATCTTATAGTATGCTCTTTTAAAAAAAGAAGGGTAACATATGGTGCTTTATTTTGTCATTGACTTACAACAAATCTGTGAGGTAAGTGCTTCCAGTATTATCCCATTTTTACAAATGAGCAAGATGAGGCTGTGATATTAAGTATTTTGTACTGATTCACAAAGGTATTAAATGTCTGAGGCAGGTCTCTAATTCAGTTCTTCTAGTCTTAAAGTCTAGCACTCTGCATGCACCACAGTTCTTGTATGTTGTATTTTGATAGAATATACACAGAAACATACACATTTAGTTTGTTTTAATTGATTGCTACAAAAATTACCTTGGGAAACGATTTAAAATTAGTTTTGAATTTTATTTTTAGTGTTCATATTGGTTGTATCATATAAGAGAAGTATGTACATTGTTTCAATAATAATAGCACTATTGTAAAATTGGCATACAATCTTAATATAGTTCTACAGACTTATGAATTGATTAGGTTCTGAGTATACACAGGGGAATATCAAGACAATCTTTGCCTTCACAAAGCTTGAGAGTGTAGTATAGGGATAAAATGTACACAGATAACTATCACATAACTTCAGTAATTTTTAAATGCGTACAGTCAGTCAAAGTGGAGTAAGGATACCTTCTAGCTGAGTAGATGGGGTCGATTTTATGGAGGGAGCTGCAGACAAGCTGGACCATGAACAAAGGAAGGATATCAATAGGCAGAAATTATGTTTGGGAAGCTATTTTAGAAGCCATTTCCATTCTGGGGAACATGAGAGCTTTTGAGAACTGTGAATGAGATTGTAGAACAGTCCCATTTGGCTGGAGTATGAAATAATGTGAAATAAGGCAGGAAAAAGGTGGGGTGGGGATAAACATTTATAGAGCACTTATGATGTGCTAGGCATTGTACTAAAACACTTTTTTTAACAAATATCTCATTTGATCCTCACAGCAGTTCTGGAAGATAGATATTATTATTATCCTATTATTATCCTTATTTTGTAGTTGAAGAAATTGAAGGAAACAGGTTAAATGACTTGCCCAGGGTCATACAATTAGTGTTTGTCTATGGCTGGATTTGAACTCTGGTCTTCTTGACTTTAGGCCCAGTGCTCTGAGCCACCAGCTGCCCTTGGAAAAATGAATTGGAGCCATATTTAGAATGGACAGAATGCCAGGCTAATCTCTTTGTGTTTTATTTGGCAAGTTATGGAAAGCTGCTGAAAGTTTTTGATGAGAGAAGTGGTATCTGTCCTATTATTTTAACAGTGTGAAAGCTAGATTTGAGAGAAAAGAGTCTCAAGATAGGAGTACTAGATTACAGTAGTCCAAATTAAGAGGGATAATGACCTGAAATTTAGTGGCATCGGTTAATCAAGAAACTTATTAAGTACCAGTTATCATGTGCCACACACTATATTAGGCATGGGGAATACAAAGGCAAAAATAACAAGTCACTTCCCTCAAGGAGTTTCCATTCTGTTGTGGGATACATACACACGTAGTAAATATACTACAGTACAGCATTTGAAGAAAGATATTTCATAGAATTGACAGAATTTGGCAAACTACATATGGGACATGATAAATACAAATATATTAAAGTTCTAAACTTAGACTATACCCTTTAAATTTTTATCCCAATTAGGTCTTGTCAAATAAACATGTGGCACCTGATCATCTGTTGCAAATCTGTCAGCGTATTGGCCCTATACTGGATAAAGAAATTCCACCCTGTATTTCCAGAGTTACATCTTTGCTTGGTGCAGGAAGGCAGTCTTTGCTACGTACTGCAAAAGGTATCTTATTTTAAGAAGTTTTGGGTTATATTCAATAGTTTTAGTAAGTTGTATAATTTGTGAAGTAATATGAACATTGTAAGCAAATGATAACTTCTAGATTGTGAAATAATTCTTGGTTTTTAGTTTGAACCTGAAATAACAATATTATTGGGCTCTTTTTAATGCTTCAGAATTTTCTGTCTTAAATATAAAATCCAAGGGGTTAAAGATGAGAGTGTCAGGCTCATAAAAGCTAAATTTTATTTTTAAGAGGCATTTCTAAGGTCTTTCTAAACTTGTAGATCAGAGACAACTCAATTTAGCATCCTTGCTATGTTTCTCATTAGCTTTATTAAAATGAAGTATCTCTACTTGATATCATATTCTGATTATCCATTGATATGTGATACCTCAATATCCTGATTTCAGGATTTCCAAAAAACATAGTCATTCAATCATTACCAAAAGTTTAATACCTCATTTATGTTTTTTCAAAACTAGATCATCTTTCCCAAGGACTACTCTGGTATAATGAACAAAATTCTCATTCTTTTTCATAGTTTTGCTTAAATTACTTTTACCAATCAACTAAATAGTTGATTAACTGTTTTTAGTTAATACACATTACACAAGAAAGAATATAAATTAAAATGCTTGTTAAACTTTATGAGCTTTTGTTTGTATCTGTTTGAGATACCCTGTATATTTATATGTGCATGTGTCATTATATATATGTTTGTATATTTGGTATGTCCAGAAAGTCTTTGGTGTAGTTTGAAACTTCAATAAATTTAGAAGTATAAATGCTGTTATTCAGTCATTTTCAGTTGTGTTTGACTCTTCGTGACTTCTTTTGGAATTTTCCAAAGAATGGGGTTTTGATGTATACATGACGATTTTGATATGACCACAGAAGAAAAAGTCTAATGGAGATCAGGTGACTGAGATAAAAATGGAGGTAAAGCAAGTGGCCAAGCAAGAGATGGACCTCTACTGATCCACCAGTCTGAGAAAATGGTATCCAGAAGCTGTTGCACGTTCATTACATAATGACAGGATGCTCTATATTGTTATAAAATTAATTATTCAAAACTACAAGAAATTTAAATAAACTTTAAGGTATCTTTTTTGTAAGTTTGTGGCATGTATACTTCTAAAGTTACCAAAGCTTAAAACTGCACTAAGACTTTTGAGACATTCTGCATAATGTCCATCTTAGTGTTATATGGAATAATTAACCCAGACCTTTTACCTGGTGTTTGAAGGAATCGCTTGAATCTTTTCACATACATTGCCAGCACGTTAGCATCTAGCTTCAGGTTGAACACCATCTAGTCATTCCTTTAGCGAGATGGTCTTTGCCACATTCTAGTCAACTCTAATTATCTAGTTTTTCTTGTTGAAATCTTACTCTCTCTAACTTCTACACATGAGTCCTAATTTTTCCTTTTAGAACAACATTGAATGAATAAAGCATTAAGTGCATACTTATATGCAAGCATTGTACTATGAGTTGGAGATACAAAGAGAAAAACCAGATAGTCCCTCCTCTCAAACTCTCGGTTCTAATGGAGAGAGGGGAAGTATGATCCCTCTTCTATGTGAAAGTCCTTCATACATATACATACACATACACATACACATACACATACACATACACATACACATACATACATATACATATGCATATACATACGCATACACATACGCATACACATATACACACATACATATACATACCTATACATATACACATATATGTACATATACATATATACACACACACATACACACATGGAAATAGCCAAAATCCTTTCCTTAACTCCCTTCCCTACCCGCATTTTAGTTATTATCTTCTCTAGGTTAAATATTCATAGTTTTTTTAACTAAACTTTATGTGACATAATTAGACATGGTCATGTTGGATGCATTGCAATTTGTGCTTAGAACATGTTCCACTTTTTTAATATCTTTAGTAAAATGTAAGAGGCAACGTATAGTGGAAAGAGCACTTGATTTGGAGTCAGACCTTGGTTCAAGACTTGGTTCTACTATTTATAGAAACGTGTCCCTTAACCTCTCCTTAAATTGTCCATATTAACAGGAACAAGTCATTTAACCTCTCTGTACCTTAGTTTCCTCATTTAAAAATATAAATAATACTCATTTTCCTGTTATTATAATCATAGCCATTTAAACTACTTCAGAGTGGAATCAGCTGCCTCCTGAGGTGTAGTGAGGAAATTGGTTAGGTAAGGGCTGGACTCAATGACTTCAGAGGTCCCTTCCCACTCTTAGATTCTGTGATACTTCTACTCTTAACTTGGAGATTTTTGGGAGTTCAAATGATAATGTGTGTAAACTGTAATTGTTCCAGATATCTGACTAGTGTGTTTTCTTTGTGGGATCAGATTACCCTCTCCATTTTTCAATATTTCTGTAATGTAGCCTAAGAAGGCACTGAATCATTTGGCAGTTATGGCATATATAGTTGTCTCATACTACTGAATTTTTAGTCAACCAAGTCCTGTCTTGTGTTTGTGCAGTTTATTCCCTTAAAAACACAGGAATTTAACATGTATCCTCATTAAATTTCTTCTTGTTAGGTTTGACCTTTTATCTCAGTCTGTCAAAATATTTTTTGAATACTGATTTCTGCCAGAGTTGTAGAGCTGGAAGGGACCTGGGAGGTCATTCAGTTTAATGCCTTTATTTAGAGAAGTTCATTGATTTGATTTGCCCAGGATCACATAAATAAGTTCCTGAAGCTGGGATATTAGTTATCCTTCTCAGTTTTAAGTTAATTGAAGATTTTATAATCATGATGAATATACAGATTGGTGAAATATGTCCTTTGTGTGAATTCAGTGAAGTGTTAGTACTTTCTACCCTGAACCCATTTGAATTCTTTCTTTAAATTAATGATTGTAATCATGTAGAGTAGTGATAGTTTTTGCCTTTTGGTCCTTTGAGGCACTTTAGCTTAAAAAAAAAAAACAACGAATTTTCCTTCATGCTTTATGCAAATTGGCCAGCCACCTTGCAACCTTTTAAAAGTTGTTTCCTAGTCATCCAGAGTTGTTATGCTTCTTTTGTTTCTGACTCAGTAAATAGTTCTTATCTATTCTTGCCCCTGCCCTGGAAATACTCCATTTTAACTCATTATATTTCATGGCTCTTCTGATTTACACGTTCTTTACCCATGCCCATCCCAGTGTAGTTGGGGTGGATGAGTATTGCTTCATAGCCTACTAGATTGGCTACATTCCAAGATGTTGTTAATTATATTATTAGATTACTTGGCTCTGCACCAGTACTGTGAAGGGTAGCTTGCACGTAATTTGTCATCATGGCGGTGGCAGTAATGAATCCATTTATATAAAACATAATTTTTCTGCTCATTCTGGGACATTTCCTCAGTGGAAATTTTGCATTTTACCAAACTGCTGTTTTACCTTTCCTCTGCCTCATGTTGACACTGCTGCTGTTATCATCATTTAATTTGCTTCAAATTTTTATTGCTTCTCTTGAGTGTTAAGTCCTTTCTGTACTTAGAAGGATGAGAACAGGAAACTTTATGGAATAGTTTTCAGACTAAAATCTTACATTCTTTGCTTTGTCGTTGATAATGTTTTATGATCATATTGTTTAAACTTTAAGTTGTCTCTTTGGTTTCTAAGTACTTTTAAGTTTTTAATTAGATGAGATATATTATATTATGGAAACCTATAAAAAGATTTTCTCTTAGGAATAACTTTCAAGGTTTTTTGACATCTAAAATTCATTTTAAAGATTGCCGGAATACAGTTTGGAAGGGCTCTGCTTTTGCTGCTCTTCATAGAGGAAGGCCACCTGAAATGCCTGTAAATTATGGTTCACCACCAAACCTTGGTAAGTTTATCTTTCAGCCATTTGTTGAATTCCTTGATAAATTTGGATACATATAAACACACATGCATACATATATGTGTCATATCTATATATGTATGTTAAGATCAATATAAGATTAATTTTTTAATAGTTGAAAACTGGCATTTTAAAGACAGTCTGATCGTTCTTATCTGAACAAGACAAAGGAGGGTTGAATACATACACACATGTTAATACAGAAATACATTAAATTCACCAAGGAAAGAAGTGGGAGAAAAGGATTTAAAACTAGGATAAATTGAGAAAGGAGTGGGAACAGATCAATTCAGTTACAGATTGCTAGTGTTCATATATCTTCACTTTCACTACCTCTTCCTTTTTAAAGAGAGGGGCAAAGAAAGGAAAAAAATAAGGAAGACAACTTAGAAAGACTTAAGAACTCTAACCAAAGCAGCAACCAGTCACTGTAGAGTATGGGATAATAATGGAATACGCTTCCCATAACTTGGCAAAGAGGTGATGGACTGGAGGGGATGATATGACTTGTACTATCAATGTTGGCCAATTTATGGGTTTGTTTTGCTTGATGGTACTTATTTTGGTAATAAAAAGGGCCTCTCCCTTCTTCCCCCTAATGGGGCCAAGTAGGAAGGGACTTAGGGAGGGTTGTAGAAGAATAGTGATAGTGATGCCAAAAAGGAAGACAACGAAGAGTATCAATGGAACATTTTTTAAAAGACCCAGAAGAGAGCAGAAGGGGGACAGAGACAGGTAAGTTGGTGTTGGTACCCTATCTTGTTAAATTTAACATATAGTTTTAAAAATCTTTACTCTTTATTGTATTTGGAATTGCCTGACAAAAAAGAATAAAAGTAATTATAAGAGGTGTGGTCTCATCATTAGTACTATAAATGTTTTATATTTTAAAATTTTATATTGATACTTTTATTTTTACATTTCAGTCCTTGACCAGTATCCCTCCCCACTCTACCCCACCATAGACACTGCCCATTCAGTATATCTTTGAATCCTCTCAATTGCTTGATGGTAACAGAAAAAAAAAAGTTACATAAGACAAATTAACACTCTTTGACTCTCAGACAGCATATGCAATATTTTATGTCATTAGTTTTCTTTTTTATCTTCTGAGAAAGGGGAAGTGTTTCATCATTTGTTCTCTGAGGCTGGTCATTATGTTTTTGGTTTTTTCAAGCACGAAAAGACCCGAACTATACCCTAATGCCCTAGTAATAATCAACTTTATGATGGATGGTGTATTTTTATGACTTTTGAACTATTTGGTTGTTATGTCTTGTAACGTAGTAGTTGGAAAGAAAGTTGATTGCCTCTGGTTTAAAAGTTGAAGAGTTTGTGCAAATAAGGAGACTGTTTTAAGGTAAATATTCCCAATTTTGATGTTTTTGCTTTTTGATGAGGCAATCAAAGTTAAGTGCCTTGCCCAGGGTCACACGGCTAGTAAGTGTCAAGTGTCTGAAGCCAGATTTGAATTTTGATATTTTTCCTAAATTTTTGTATGTCACTGGAGGTAAAATGGTGTACTATTGATTACATAAAATTAAAAAGTTTTACACAAATTAAACCATTGTAGCCAAAGAAGAAAATTAGGAAACTGGAGGAAAATTTTTGCGAGATATTTTTCTTACAGAGGTTTCATTTTTCAAATATATAAGGAACTGATCCAAATTTATAAGAATAAGAGTCATTCACCAGTTGGTAAATAGTTGAGATACGAACAGACATGTTTTCAGAGGAAGGAATCAAAGCTATCAATAGCTATATGAAAAGATGCTGTTAAGTCACTAATAATTAGAGAAATGCAAATTAAACCAACTCTGAGGTACCTCACACCCATGAGATGGGCTAAAATAACAGAAAAATAAAATGATAAATGCTAGAGGGGGTGTGGGAAAATACAATTCCACTGTTGTTTGGTTTGTGTGAACTAATTCAGCATTTCTGGAGAACAATTTGGAATTTCACCCAAAGGGCTGTAAAATTTTGTATGCTCGTTGACCCACCTATACTATTTCCAGGTCTATATCCCAAAGAGAGCAAAGGAAAGTGAAAAGGTCCCATATTTACAAAAATATTTATACCGGTTCTTTTTGTGGTGGCAAAGAATTGGAAATTGAAAGGGTGCCCATCAGGTGGGGAATGACTGAACAAAGAATAGCATATGAATGTGATGGGATACTGTTGTGCTGTAAGAAATGATGCAGGGAAGATTTAAGAAAGATCTGAGAACATATATGAACTGCTGCAAAGTGAGCAGAAGCAAGAGAATAATTTACGCAGTAATAGCAGTATTATAAAGATTATCAACTGTGACAGACTTAGTACCTTCAATCAACACAGTGATCTACCTCATTTTCAAAGGATTCATGATGAAACACTGTCCGCTTCCAGATAGAGAACTGATGGGATCAGATTGTAGAGATCAGACCATATTTTTTTCCTCTCGTTTTTGTCCCTCCCCTTTCCTTCCCTCAAAATGGCTAACGTGGAAATTTGTTTTGCATTACTTCATATGTGTAATGGATATTGTATTCTTGCTTTCTTAGTAGATGGGGGAGGGTATAGAGGAAGGCACAGAATTCAGAACTGAAAATAAAAGAGAATTTAAAAAGTAAATTTTTGTATGTAAGACTTACCCTTAACCATTTTAATTGTTTTATTTTGTAGTGGAGATAAATCGTGCAAAACAACTTACAGGATGTGCCTCATTTAGCATGGCATTTCCAGGAAGTATGTATCAACATATAAAAATGCACAGGAGGATTCTGGGACATCTCTCTGCTGTTTACTGTGTTGCATTTGATAGAACAGGGCACAGGATCTTTACTGTGAGTTAATATTGTAAACTTAATGTCTTACCTTCTATTAAAAATTTACTAATTGAGAAGGGCAAGAAAAAAATTTTTAATTGTATATAACAGTTTGGAATTCTGTTAATTAAACTTTCCAGGTCTTTAAAGGAAAACTGAAGTGGGCATATTTATATCTGAGTTTAGGTATGTCTGATGCTTTTTAAAAATTATATTGGGTTGAATTTTAGGGAATAAAAGTGGCTGATACTCTAAATTGGAGATTAGTGGACCAATTAAAGTGAAGGGGCTATTTATTTTTTAGATGATTTATTCATTTTATTACAGAAAGGAAATTTAAGATATTGATCATCTAGACAGTTCCCACCTTCAGATAAGTAAAAATATAGCAGCACCTTTTTTTTTTTTTTTAACTGATGAAGTTACTGAAGTCTAGGGAGATGAACTTTAAAGCAAGACTTAGCCACTCAATTTCAGTCTGCAAAATATGGATCAAATCTTGTTAAAAAACAAACTTGGAATTCTTTAGCTTTACTGGAACTTGCCATTCACTATCCGAAATAAGTGGGGCACAGAGTGGACAAATTTCAGAGAGTCCATAGACTTAGATAGAGAACACTTACATTTCCATTTTAACTAACTTCTAACTGAAATTTAGTTTTCCCTTTGGTTATGAATGTAGGTAGCACATATTATACTGAGAATGGGTTCATGGGTTTCATTCCTATGCCAAATGAGTCACACAAAAAAGATGAATAACTCTTGTCTTAGGACTTGGAATTTTTTGGTAACATTATGCTGACAATAAGATTTGACCTATTAATGTTACATCCTGTGCTGGATATTGTGGTGGGTGAAAGATAAAATGACTGAAGAAACAACGGTTCAGTCTTCCAAGAAAATTTATTAAGCAGTACATGCCAGTTGCCTAATGAAGTGGGACCAGACCTACTCAGCTTAGGTCTGGACCCTGAATACAGGAGGAGACAGACTTTATACATTAGAAACGATTAATCAAATAAGAAAATAATACAATATTAGGTAATCTGATTTCTAATTAGGTGAAAGATTAGGGATTTTCCAAGTTGGAAGGGGGAGAACGAACAGATGCAATTCCCTGAATTCAGAGAGGTGTTCCACTTCTCTCCAAGTGTCTGTGAACAATCAAAGAAACATGGAAACAATAACTGATTGGTCAGTATAGGTATAGTGTTTAGAGAAGACTTATGGGTTGCTTGAGACGTACAGTTGTGAGAAAACTCCTTGCATCGGTCTTTAGATCTGACCAGCTTTCTGGTCAGCATAACCTAGGTCTTCAAGGGTCTTTAAACAGCAGACAGAAGTAGTTCAGTTTCCCAGTCAAACAGGCCTAGGTTCAAACAATGCAATAAGGTTTTCTTTCAATTTCCACAATTGAATAAAATTTTCTCACAGGACAGAATTTGATCTGGACCCATAACTGAATAGAAAGGAAGCTGAGCTAGCTCCAAAATTGAGGCACAAGATAGAGTCAGTGTGGTTTTACTCAATTACCACAGTTTTACCACTTGCATTTACCTAATGTCTTCAGTTCCCTCAGTACTAATCTAGAATCCCTGAAGAGCTATGAACCATGTAGAAGAAAAATATCATGGCTCTAGTAATCTTTATCTATTCAGTGATACTCAAGTTTCACTATTTGACATGCTGTTTTGAGAGGCAATTAATTTTAAGAGGTTGAGGGAGAGAAATAATTATATATTTAATTTTATAAACAAATGATTTCTTTTAAAATGACTTAACTTAATTTGCTAATTTGAATTGATACATTTACTTTGGGGACTTTTTTTTAGGGTTCAGATGATTGTTTGGTAAAGATATGGTCTACACATAATGGCAGATTGTTAGCCACATTAAGAGGCCATTCTGCAGAAATTTCTGATATGGCTGTGAACTATGAAAATACTATGATTGCTGCAGGAAGTTGTGATAAAATAATTAGAGTGTGGTGCTTGAGAACTTGTGCCCCAGTTGCTGTGCTTCAGGGACACACTGGCTCAATTACATCTTTGCAGGTAAAATTAAATGCCTTTGTTTTTGTATTATGTCTTTTTTTGCATGAGCATAGTAGTTGAATGTGATGCTTTTATAATCCAGCAGGGATGTGAAAGTATGTATTCTGTTAGGGCAGGGGGTCTTTCTCTTTTTATGTTTGTATTCCCAGCACATAGCTCAGCGCGTGGCACATAGTAGAGATTAATTAAATGCTTGTTGAATGAATAAATTATCATATGTGTGTATATTAAATTGAATTTGTTTTTTACTTATTTATATACATTTATTATACATAAATTTATTCATTTTAAATTTTATTATATGCACACACATATAATAAAATTAAAATTGAATAAATGCATAAATAAAATTACAAAGTCAATTAATAGATAAAAGTCAGGTGAATGGTTAAATATTTTTTCTGTTTTGTCACCCACCCCCTTTTAGTTCAGTAACCATTTTTTAAGTTTTCTCATTACTTTAAGAATTTAAATCTTTCTGAAAATTGGGAGTTTTGTTATTGAGGAAATTTAACTCATCATGATTCAGAAGGGTGGCACAAAATGGGTAACCAAATACCTTATGTAGAGTTGACACATAAGAAATTATGCCCAGATTTTATTAGGATATATTTCACTGCTATGAGGTCAATCAAGTCTGATCCTATTTCAAAATTAACATTTTTTTTTTCTAATTTAAATCTTCTGGATTTGGAAAAGCTGTTGGAAAATTTCCTCAAAAAAACTTTGACGTAGTTTCTATCAGATTGGTGTCAATGATTAAATGTTTTTTAACCCTAAGTCTGTAAGGGGTTATGATAGTGGTGTTTATTGGATCCCTGGCAAGTGGTATGGAATTGTGGAAAGAAGAGAATAGGAGTCAGAGGAGCCAAATTCCAAATCAGGGCTCTGCCACTTCTTACTTGTGAGACTTTGAACAAGTCTATTAATGTGTCTGTAAAATGAGGCGATTGGAATAGACTCTTCCCATTCTAAATCCTATTGACTCTGACCATTTGAATTGTTTTTCAGACATTTGCTTTGAAAGGTTCACATTTTATTTTCTAAAGTGATCAAGATGGATTTTCCTCTAAAGAAGTATAGAGTTTATTCCTATTTTTTGTAGGAAAGAACTTTGCTTTTAAATGACAGAAATCATTTTCATTTAAGTCAAAGAATATTAGAAAGTAAAATATTTTTGCTTGCTCTCAGGGAGTACAACTTTAATTACTGAAAAGCTTATACTTTTGGGGGAAGGAGCACATCTTTGAAGGTTCTTGCATTTATATTTTAATCCCAATTCTCACTTCCCATGATGTCCCTCCTTGTCAATTGACACGTATACATGGCAATATGATAAGAGTTTAAAATTCAGTGAGTCAGCAATTGTTTAAGTACCTAATGTGGCCATTTGCCAGGGGTACACAGACAATAGCAAATTAGTACCTTTCCTCAAGTAGCTCATATTGTCCTGAGTGGATACAAAGACTATAAGTAGAGAAGTAAGTCAAGCTGTTTATAAAATTGATTCAATCTTGATCCTCCCAAAGACTGAGTTCACAGAGACTGAGACCATTTGGGAGGCCTTTCCCTCAAAGGATCATTATTTTTCTTTGGCTCATCCACCCTATTTTGAGTATTCTAGGGAAGTCTCTAATTGGCCCCATGGTATAGCTTATGTCTAGGTTTCTCCCGATGTTGGTCACATGTCCCATAATTCCTGTGTAGGTTGGCGTTAGATAGCTTTTACTTCACTTTCACTGGAGACATTGGATTTAGAGGACTCACACATGAATTAATGCTAAAATATATCAAGCACTCAAATTAGCTTTTTCTGAAGGAAACTGAAATTGTTGCCATTGGGTTACCATGACAATTTAGTGAAATCTCATTCTCTCTCTCTCTCCCAAAGAGTTGGGTTATATACAGTCACTTCATGTTTTAGACTCTTCTAGAAGTAAACATACTTTAGGAGCTGCTGAAACAAGAATCGCCTTCCCATCAGACGTGCAGATATCCAAGTAAATTTTTTGCTTTGCTCTCCCAAGTAGGACACCACATTGGAACCATATAGGTGATCCTTTTCTTTGTCTAAGGCTTTACTAACCAAGGAAGATCCTGTTTAGGGGCTGTATAGATGATCCTGATCCTCTTTTTTCCTCCAAAAATGTATGCTGCATCCCGGTATCCTCTATTCTCGAGAGAAGGTCAATCCTGAAACTCTAACTTTGAAACTGTCCAATTTGGGGATACTCATGAAGCAACTCACAAAGCTGATGCTAACCTGTGAAATTCCCTTTACCTGCTAGGAGACTAAATTATTGAAGAACATGCTAACTCCATTTTTTGTCCTAGGGAGTTCATAATCCTTGAACTTTGAATCAGAAGATTTGAGTTTAGGAACAGTGTCCTTTAATTCCACTGTGAAGTGGTGTACAAGCACAGGTGCAAGCCATGTGTTTCTACTGTAAGTTGCTATTGTCTGCTCCTGAAATGGGAAGGAAGATTCTTGCCCTTAATCTTCTATTGTCATTTCTGTATGTCAGAAATGGGCATCATAAGAAGGACAAAGAAAAGAGCAAGTTAAGAAAGGACTGGACTTAACAATTTGCTTCTGTAGACAGTAGGGATCGGTGACTGATTCTCAGCCTTTCATGAGGAGGAAATCCAATTCTCTGGAGTCCAGTGATCATGACTCCAGTGGCATTCTCACATTCATACAGTTGGAGCTTTAAGTGAATTTGGAGGTCATCTACTCTAACTTCTTCATATTCCAAATGAAGAACTTCAGTGCTCGAGTTGAATGACTTGTCATTTGATGAAAATGTACCTTCAGTTGCCTACAAATCCTGTAGTTGCTCATGTTCTTCATTTTTATCATGACTGCCCTTTCCTACTTTTACATAAATCCAAAGTGATTTCACAAAGGAGAGACATTAATAACTGGGGAATTTAGGAAATGCCCTCTGAAGAAGGCCTCACTTAGCATTTATGGATGAAAATTAAAGGAGAGTAACAAACAGAAGAAAAGTTGAAAAGATCTGTAAAGCCCATGCTTTGACTCTAGCATTATAGTTTTAGATGTGTCCACAGACTAGGTAGAAATGGTGAGAGAAAAAAGATGGGAAAAGTACCTCAATTAGACCATATGTACATAAATAAGAACTGTGCTGGAGGTGACAGTTTTGAGAGTATTAAGCAATTGATTAATAAGATCCTATGATCATAGAGTTAGATCTGGAAGGGACCTCAGAACATTTAGTCCAACCCCCTCATTTAACAGATATGGGAAACTGAGGTGTGTCTGGGAAGAGGGGGAAATGACCTCCCCAAGGTCATGCGTATTCTGGATTTCAGAGGTGGGGTTAGCCCCTCATCCTCTGGCTATTGCATCACCCTTCTTTATCCTATACCATTTTCAAATAGGAAAGACAACAAAGGAATTGAAAAAATTCTTGGATTTTATATATACTGGAAAAGAAAGACAACCAAGGGAAAACAATGATTATATTGATCTATATGCCTATTTTTTCATTAGTTCAAAATATCTGAGACTCATCTACACGTGCATTGGAAATGTTTGTTTAGGGAATTGATTGTTGTTGTTCAATCGTGTCCAACTCTTTGTGACCCATAGCGCACTAATACTGACCATGGGGTTTTCTTGGCAAAAATACTGGGGTGGTTTGCCATTTCCTACTCCAGTGGATTAAGGCAAACAGATTAACTGACTAACTGACTTAGTTAGACTTAGATTAACTAACTAACTAACTAACTAACTGACTAACTGATCACGATGACTAGTAAATGTCTGAGGCAGAATTTGAACTCAGGTTTTCCTGACTGCAGGTTCAGTGTTCTAGCCACTGAGCCACCGAGCAGCCTAGGGTCTAGGGAACATTCAGTTTCTATAATAGGACTCATCTTTACCATCATGCAGTTGACTGAAAGACATAAAGAATATGGAATACAATTGTATTTATTATTTGACTATAAAAAACCATTTAACCAGTAAGCTCCTTGAGTGCAAGGCTTGTTTCGCTTTTTTTCTTTATATCACTAGCACCTGACATAGTGCCTGGCGCATCATAGCCACTTAACAAATACTTCATTTTGTATCAGCTGCTCTACTTGGTTTTGATTCCATGAACATCATCTCTCCCCCAGGATAAGTTTTTCACTTCAAATCTAATCATCATGGTGATTGATTCAGCTTTAATACTAAGTACGTCAGCACCCTCAATTGCCTCTCTTCTCTGGAGGGCAGAGCAATAAACTTCTCCCCACACTTCTCTTTATAGTGGGTTCAGAGTTTTTCTGCTAACTCTTCATTTACTATCAACTACTCTGCTTGATTTTGACTCCACAAACAACGTGGGTACCAGTAACTTCTGACAGCACCACCCCTCCCCCACATACTCTTTTCAGCTTCCTGCTGTGTTTTGTCTTTTCACATTACATTGTAAGCTTCATGAGGAGACAGAGATTGACCTTATTTGTATGCCTGTACTTAGCACAATGCCTGGCACATATTAGGTACTTAATGTTTATTGGCTGTTGATTAGTTAAATTAGTAAAACAACATTACCCCTTAAAGGCTTAATTCCATTGGTCTTCCAGCCACACATCAGAATCATTCCAGATTCTTTGAAAGCTATGAGCAAAGAGAGAACTTTATTCAGTGAGCCTCTGACCTATGCTTGCCAAATGTTCAGTGTGATGGAGGAAATCCAGGAACAGAATCCAGCCTGAAAAGGGATTTCCTGTGTGTGGTGCTCCTTTTTTGCAAGTGACATTTTGTTGGTTCTGGCATAGTGAGAACATTTGCAAAGTGTCTTAGATCTATAACCATTCAAAAGAGTTTGGCTTTACCATCCATCCACCTTTAAAAAAGAAAAAAAACTTAAATGACGGAAGAATGTTTATTGCCTATATTATGATAGAGTTTTCTGGACAACCTATAGAGGCTGTCATGTATCTAGAACAGATAATTCAAGTGGTCCATAATTAAACAGAGAGATGAAAACTTAGTGGATTGCTTTCAGAAAATTGCAAAGCTCCCTTAATAACCATTTCCCAGAACCAAAACTCATCATCTTAATCCTCATATTCTCCTATTGTTATATGGCTATGAGACATGGAATTCAATAGTGTTTGAAGAATTAAAAGTAAGTATCCCATAATAAAGTGTAGAAGCATATCATAGGTTATGAGCAGGCTCCGGTGTATACCAAATAAGCAACTTCACAGAAGAACAGGAGCAGAGGATGTCATCAGGGAAATTATGGTAGACAAGGAAGATGAATTAGCCCAGAGTTGAGGACACGGTGGACTTTCTGAGAGCTTCTTTGATTCCAGGAGAAAACAAGGAAGCTTTCTGACATGTTGGGTGGACACCTTATGGCAAATTTATGGCAGAACATGGACAAGAGTTATGCAAAGTAGGATTACCTGCATGGGTTGTGATTGACATCATTTGGGAGAACATCCAAATCAATGAGAGCACAGATGCATGTGAATATTTGTTCATTGAGTATGCACTGCTACCAGCTGAATATTTTAAAACATTGCCTTCAACTTATTCTGCTTTTCAAGAATGTGATAACTCTTTTTATTGCCTAATGCATCAGGTTCAAACTCCTCTGCCTAGTTTTCAGCATCTTCCATAATGTGGCCTATTCTCTCTCTTCAAGCTTATTTCTAACTATTTTCCAATACAAACCTTCTCTTCATTCCAGTCAGGCAGGTTTCATTACTATCTCTACCCCACTAATTCCTAGTTTTTACCCGTTCAGTCCTTTGTATTTTTATTGCTCTCCTCCCTTTCTTCCTTTTATTCATAGCTTATTTTTCCTGTAAGCCCCAGCTGAAATCTTTTCTGTGCTATGGAATTTTCTTTCCATCCCACAATAACTTTTTCTCTTTTTTGTACCCAGTGTCTAGGCTGCACAATTGGCATTTTATTATCTTATCATTTTTATAAATATTTAACCTTTCCAATTAGATTATAAACTCTACATAGTTAAAGTGTCATATTATTTGTACTTTGGTATTCTGTTATATTTACCATAATTCTAGTCCTGAAGTATGCACTCAATATTCAATTTGGTGTTTTATGGGTATCTGGGACACAATAATTCTGGTACTTATTGCTGATAGCAAGTATGTCAGTTTGATGCCAAAATAAAAGAACAAGGATACAACCAGCTAAGTCAGTGCCCAATCTTTTGCTCTTATCTTTTCTGCTCCAGACACCAGAAACTCAATATGTTGTATAAGATTAGTTTGTGGGGGCATTTGTAAAAAGATTAGCATAACAGGAAAGCTTGAAGTTGTGTGTATTTTTCTAGGTAGTGGAAGTCATTACATTTTGAATTTTATCTGTGTTTGGGTTTTGTTTTATTTTTAAGCGTCCTTTCAACAATATTTGACTTTTTTGTTGATTGGTATTAAAAGCTTCAATTCTTCCAACATTTATTAAACACCTGCTATATTCAAGGTAGTGTGTGTGGTAGGCATTAGGGCTACAAAGACAAAAACTCTTAAGAGCTTATTTCCTCGTGGAATTTCATTTGAGTTCAACTTTGAAAAGTTAGTGTATCTTCCAAAATAAGTTATAATGAAGTTGCTGCTTTTTTTTTTTCAAGTAATGAAGTTATAGAAACTGAATGTGTGTGTTGTTGTCTATTTTAGTTTAGTCCAAAGGCTAATGGCTCTGAGAGATACATGGTGTCTACCGGTGCAGATGGGACAGTTTGCTTTTGGCAGTGGGACTTAAATTCCATGAAATTCAGGTTTGTGCATTAGTTAAAAGATGACTATACATCAATTTTTTCCTCATTGATATTACCAAAAGAGGCAAGATAGAGTGTTGGACTTGATGTTTGGAAATCTCAGATTCAAATCGTGCCTTAGACACTAAGAGATGTGACTGTGGGCAAGTTACTAGAAGCCCTTCAGTTTCCTCATCTGTAAAATGAGGGAGTTGGATTTGATGGCCTGTAAGATCCCTTCCAGTACTAAATCTGTGGTCTGATGATTCTATGATATTGTCCTAATTGATTGGAGATAGTTGTAAGTGGGACTGTATGGGTGCCCTTCTATTAATCCCTAAATTCTAAAATTTCAGTTTTGTCCTTTCATACATTGCCTATACCAAATTAAATGGCCTTTTCTGTAGACTTAATGTTAGGAAGCTTTGTTTGTTGGCACAAACATTTGTATTGTTTTAGAAGGAAATACTTTTAGAGCCCAGGTTTTTATTTAAGCATATTAAAGTTATGATAGTAAATATCAGTGTGCTAATTTAATTTTTTAACGTTTTTATTTTTTAAAAGTAATCGTCCTTTGAAATTCACTGAAAAGCCTAGACCAGGGGTTCAAATGCTTTGTTCATCTTTTAGTGTTGGTAAGGTAACTTAATTTTAATATACTTTTTTGTTAACTTACGTTAATGACTTTTAATTTTTAATTTTTAACCTATTCATTGAATGCCCCTGGTGTGCTAGACTGTGGGAAATTGTGATATATATCTGTGTATTTAATTTCTACTTAAAACTCTTCTCTTTTTTTTTTTACCTTTGTGCCATAATAGTGGCATCATAACTGGTGGAGGAATGAGAAAGATTAGCTTATTTTCTTCTCTACTGCCAAAAAAATGAGACTAGACTAACTCAGAAGGGAAGTGCTCCATAGTTACGAGGAAATAATTAAATGACATATTATGCCAAAGTTAGGTTTCATTTGACTGTGACCTTTTATTTGAAACTGTTTGTGATGAGCTACAAAATTTTTTTGTAATATAATTTATTCCCTTCCACACCAAAAACTATTTGAGTAGTCTTCTATTTCTTCATACTAAACATCATGTTTTATTAACTGTTAGCTTCTTGGGACAGCTTGAAGAAACCTTGAATTTTTTTTTTTTCTATGTAGGTTTTTTTTTTTTTTAATAATACTCTGGGACTTGAAACAACTAGTCAGAATGTGTGCTTAGCTTAAATACACACTAAAATTCAGACAGGTGACTCCTATCTTTAGAAATTAGTCTTTTTGCCCCACAATTTCAAAGAAGGAACTTATGCAATTATCACCAAAAACTATAGAATAATTGATAAGGATGGTAAATATTTTCAGATCCCATTAACTTTTTTAGTTTGTAGTGCATGATTGATTTTTTTTAAATGCTAGCAATTAAAAATTGTGAGAAATTCTATTTGTTTGAAAGTGGATCTGAGAAAGTTTTGTGAGTTTTAGAAAAACTCTTGATAAGAATTTGATGTGGGAGTTTTTGTAATGTATATTAATAAGTATTACTAAAACTTAAATGTATTTCAGTGTTTTGTGATTTTGATTTTCAGGTGGCATGTTCTTAGCAACAGGTAGTACTGATCATGTAATCAGAATGTATTTTTTGGGCTTCGAAATGCCTGAAAAAATAGCGGAACTCGAAAGTCACACTGTAAGTACTATTTGTGTTTTTAAATATATGCATTAATTTATTCAGAATATTAGTAAGTATTCAGATTTTTGCTCATCTGGCCATAGAGCTGCTTTTCATTACACATCATTTTGAGATTTTACGCATTAAGGTAGTAGAGACATTAAGGTAATTTTTCCATTGAAGTTTAATTTTTGGAATAAGTTATAATTTCATTTTTAAAAGTCTTAGATTATTATTTTAGCTAATTATAAATGTCCATTCTTTATAGGCCCTTATTAAACATAAGTGTGTGAGTTTGATCCATTTGTAAGTACTTAGTATCATGCTTTCTCTAGATCAACTGTAGTTAGTAAAGGGAAAACTCACTTGCCTGTATTTTATAATTCTTGCTTCTGCTCTTTATTACTGTAACTAAGAGGCAGAATTCTTATAGATACTAAGTCATAAAAGTGGAAGAGATTCTTGAGTTTTCAAATATTCTTCTTACACTGGATTATTTTGGAAGTCACATGAGGAAAATACTTATTTGAATGAAAAGTTGAATAATTTGAATACTTTTTCTTTTTGTAGGACAAAGTCGATAGCATCCAGTTTTCTAACAATGGTGATCGGTATGTTTTTTAAAAAAATTAAACTTTCAACTAGATATTTATTTGCATATGTGTGTGTGTACACATATGCATATATGTGCACTATATTTTTAAATATAATAAAATCTAGGCTAGCCATCATGGAATTTGCTTAATTTATTAATTTACTGTCTTTGTCTTTGACTAAAAATTAAGTTCTTCTAAGATCTTACGTACTTTTGTGTCTTCTCTTCTACCTTCTTTTACTCCTTACTCTATCCTATTGGCTGCTATCAGCAATCTTAGTGAAGGGCTTATTTACATATATAGTCACATTTGTTATATTTCAAATATTTATAGGTTTATTCATTTTTATAATCATATTTTCTTAATATCTAGACTTTTGGGACACCCTGTATTTATTTTTTCCTAGTTAGTATTTGCATTTTTCAGCAAATTTATCTTGAGCTTTTTAATATATATCTTGACTGTTTAAATTTTATTTTAATTTTTTATGCCATAATTTCTCCAAGGAATTGTGTTTTCCTCTAACTGGGACTTATTTAACCTTTTTTTTTAAAGGTGAAGAAAATGAGCTTCCATAGATACAACAATCAGTTTGGGTTAATTAGGAAAGATTTCAGGAGAAAATATCACTTAAGATAATCCTTGAAAGATTAATAAGATTTTTTACAAGTGACAATGGAGAACAGGGTTTTTGAGCCATAGGAAATTGTGTAAATTAAGGTATGACAGTGGAAAAGCTTAGGACTTATTTGGAGAACATTGAATAATCCAGTTTGGTTGTATAGCACAGAGAATGGGAAGGTGAAATAGACAGGAAGGGTATATTGGAGCCAGCTAATAGTACAAAGCCAGTGTAAGACATTTATCTATAAAAAGGTAGCCAATAGGAAGCCATTGGAGACTTAAAGGTGGAGGGACAAGAACAGACCTGTGTATTTTGAAGACTAGAGATAGGGAGACCAGTAAGTAGACTGTTATGGTGGCACTGGCAGTGATGAGAAAGAAATGGATGAGAAACAGTGCATGAAAATGGTATAAACAGTATCTGTTGACTAGATGTTTAGGAAGGATAAAGATGAGTCAAAGGTTTCTCTGAAGTTAAGAGCACAGGTAATAGAATACACATGGGATGGCAATTGAATCAGGAGGAAGAGCAGTTTAATGGGAAAGATGAGTTTACTTTTAGGTATACTGAGTATTTTAGGTGAGAGTGGGATGAGAAATTATATAGAGTGCTTGAGGAACGCCAGAGTGCTTTGTGTGTGTCAGGTGGTTTTGTCATTACACCAAATAGGCAGTTAAAAATGGTAGTCTAGAGTTCAGATCTGTAGTCATCTACATAGAAGTGATATTTGAAGCTCTGGAAATAAATGAGATCATTAAAATAGAGGTTAAAAAAAGGGAGGGGCAGCTATGTGGCACAGTGGATAGAGTACCGACCCTGAAGTCAGGAGGACCTGAGTTCAAATCCGACCTCAGACCAAACACTTGACACTTAATAGCTATGTGACCCTGCACAAATCACTTAACCCCAATTGCCTAAAAGTTTAAAAAAAAAAAAAAAAAGAGGAGAGCCAAAGACAACACCGTGGGGAATGCCTGTTACAATGTTAGGAAAAGAAAAGGTTATTTTAACAGCTTTTATATGAAAGAAGAATAGTAGCTTGAAGAAATATTAGGTTTAAGAGAAGATTCTCCCCACTTCAACCCATTCAGCCACTAAAGTGATTTTCCTAAAGCACAGGTTTGATCATATCACTCTCCTACTCAGTAAACTCCAGTGACTCCTTCTTGCCCCCAGGATCAAATACAAAATGCTGTTTTTGGCATTTGAACCCCTTCATAATAAGCCCTAGCCCTCTTCTACCTTTCTAGTCTTCTTATACTTGACTTATTTCCATATACCCTTCGATCCAATAACACTGGTGTCCTGGATGTATCACAAAGGAGACACTCCATCTCTAGACTCCGGACGTTTTCTCTGACAATCTCCCATGCTTAGAATGGTCTCCCTCCTCAGCTTGCTTTCTGACTTCCTGGTTTCCTTTAAGCCCCTACAAAAATCCCATCTTTTATAGGAAGCCTTTCCCAAACCCTCTTAATTCCAGTACTTTCCCTCTGTCAGTTATTTCCTGTTTCCTGTATATAGCTTGCTTGTTGTCTCCCCTATTAGATTGTAGGCTTCTTGAGGGTAGGGGCTGTCTTTTAACACAGTGCCTGACATGGAGTAGATGCTTAAAATGTTTATTGATTGATTGATTTTAAGTTAAGGGAGGCAGAAAGGAAGGAATACTTAGCAAGGGAGAGAAATAACATTTAGAAGAGACTTATTGAGTGATGGTAGTATAAGTAGGGGTGAGAGGTTATCTGGGTAGGAGAATTAACTTCTATTCACTAAGGAAAATTAAAAGTACAGTTAGGAAATTGAAGAGAAATGAATAGTCACTGTTGGTAATTCATGCATGCAAAGCACTGTGGTAAGTACTAAGTGTACAAAGAAAAATAAGACAGTCCTTGCTCTCATTGTAATGGGGAAGATAACACATGTGGAAGGCTTTAGCTACAAATCAGGTAGAAAGGTCCCATGTTCTTAGCAGATGCTGATGCTTCTCATTTAATGTCATTACACTAAAAAATCACGTCATTTTTTTATGTTGAACCATTTGAGAGTGCCAAGGACTTTAGTGGCAAGAACTTTCTTTTCTGGATCTTCAGGTTTTGGCTTTAGCTGAAGCTGTTGCCAGGCTGTATCTCCACTGGAGTGGCCACCTAGAATAATGGTTGAAGGCACTGCCACTCCCATGGCTCTTGGGTCCAGGATCTCGGGCTGTCTGTAGCAGAATCTAAAAGATGTTAGTCAAGCTGATGGTAGTGGTCTGTCTTACCTGGCATATACTGCCTCTTATTTATCCCTGTGGGTGGTTTTCTGTTTTAGCTAGAAATGACAGCAAATAAAAAGATTGCTGAATTCTAGCTAAGGTTGTGTTGCATAAATCTGTGATTAATAAGTTCCAGGAGGTTTTTGTGAATATATCTAGCAGCAATTGGCAGCCTAGAACATAGATAGGAAGCTCAGGATTACCTAGTGTTGGGAATTAGCTAGGTAATAATAGTAGAAAGCCAAAAAGGGTGAGGGATTTTATGGTAATCTTATTGACAATGATTAATTTGGACAGACTGGATACCAGGAAATAAGTAAAGATGGGTAATTAGCGGGTAATTAGCATGGAATCGTTATGTAACTGATTCTTAGAGTAGGAAGGGACTCAGAGGGCATTTAGTCCAGCTTGTACGTAAATGATGAATAGTTTCCCAGACAAGCAGTCAGTGCTGCCTTTTCTTGAAGACTTCTAAGCAAGAAAGAACATACTGTCTTTCTATTTTTAGATGGCTCTAACTCTTCTGAAGTTTTTCCTTACGTCAAGCCAAGGTGCCTTTTTGCAACTTCTACTCATTGTTACTTGTCCACTTTTCTACATTACAACCTTTCAGACACTTGGAGACAGTTGTCTTATCTTTTCATCTCCAGGCTACGCATCCCCAGTTAAGGATCAGTTGATCCTTATGTGACATGATCTTGATTCTGTCTTTCATCATTGTTGTCCTCCTCTGGATGTTCTTCATTTTATCAATGTCTTTGTTAATGTGGCACTCCGAACTGAGTATAGTACTGAGATCACTTCCCCTAGTCCTCTTAATGTAAAAAGTTGGATTAGTTGTTTTTTTAATTGCTATACCATATGGTTTATTCATATTGAGTATGTAGTTTGCTGAAACAGAATAGAAAAACCGGGGATCTTTTTCAGTTGAACCATTATGTATCAGTCTCCTTCATTTTCTACATAGGGGCTTGATATTTTGAACATTTGAGACCTTACATTTGTCCTTGATAAGTTAAGTTTCACCTTATTAGGTTCAGCTCAAGTTTTGTCAAAGTCCAGGTAAACTATATCAGTAATATTCCTGTGATCTACCAAGAAGCCATGTTAACTGAAAGCAGTAATGATCACTGCTTTCCTTTCCGAATGTTACCAAACCATCCCGTTAATAATGTATTATAGAATTTTGCAAAAAAGAGAAGTATTCATATTCCAATTTTACAAATGAGGAGGTGAGATTCAGAGGAGAGCATGACCTGTTCTTGGTGCTGGCTCTTTGTTATTACTACTTTTTTATTTTGAGCTTAATATCAGCAAATATTTCAATAAACAAAGAACAGGAAAGAATTGTATATGATACAGAAATAGGTGCAGTAGTACATACCTGTTATTGCTGCTACCAAAGAAGCTATCAGACCTTTTGAGCTCAGAAGGAATTATCTCGAAAAGAATATGCAGAATATTGGGTATTCACGCTGAGTCAGCATCAATATGATGAAACCCTGGTAGCTTGGGGAGCCATCAGGAAGGAGGGAGGGAAGAAAGGAAACAAAGCATAAACTTGGATGCAGGTTTTTAAAGTGTATATTAAACTTAAAACAGTAATAATAAAATTGTCATGCTTCTGTTTCCATTTACAAACTTCCTTTTGCTGTCTTCTGTGTATTTTAAAAATATTTTATTGATGCTTTTTTCCATCATTTTTATTACCCACCAACTCTGCTCCCCCCCATAGAAGCCTCCTCTATACCCAATAAATTTAATCAAGCAAAAAGAAATCATTAGCTATGTACATGTAGTTCTATATACAACCATTCATCAGTCTCCAGCAACCATGACTGTTCACTTCTTTGATCAGAGTTTGAAGTGTTTCAGAGTTATTTTCCTTTACATTATTATGGTCATCATAGAAATTAATTGTCCTCTGGTTGTGCTTAATAATTTTGTAATAAGTCTTCCCAGATTTCTTTGGCTCTATCTTTCATAATTTTTTATGTAATAATATTCCATTACATTTCTATACCAAAAATTATTCAGCCATGACCTAATTGTTGTCTCCAGTTCTTTGATGCAACAACAAATAGATCTTAATTTTGCAATTATCATTGATGTTCGCTATTTCTTTATTAACGTATTCTAAAAAAAATTTTCAGGAACCAGAGTCAAGTTCACTAGACTATAATTTGCAGACTTTGTATAGAAGTTGGGTTGTTTACCCTTCAGTTTTGTAGCCCTTTTCCCATTTTTCCATTTTAAGGAACAGTGACAAGTTAAAAGATCATAGCCTCCAGTCCTTTTAGTATTCTTTCTTAAATAGAATGTGATTTTGCCCTTTTCCCTCTTTTTCTTTAACCTTTTCTGTTTCTTTTGAATAAGGCTTACTCTTTCAGCCACTTCTAATCATCAGCCTCATTCCATCAAATATCACTAATATTTGATGATGTCAGATTAATCTAATTGCATTAATATCGTCAGGTCACCATATTTGTTATTCTTATTTTGTTCATTTACATATAGAGACTCAGAATCTGGATAGTATTGTTGGATCTTCTCTTGGATTTTTGTCTCTGATAATTTCTTGCTGTCTCTGTTGCTATACTTAGGCAGCTAAGTGGCATAACAGCTAAAGCACCAGGCCTGGAGTTAGGAAGACCTGAGTTCAAATGTGACCTCAAACACTTACTCGATGTGTGATTCTGGGCAAGTCACTTAACCTCTGTTTGCCTCCAGGGTTGTTATGAGGATCAAATGAGATAATAATTGTAAATAAGCACTTAGCACAGTGGCTGGCACGTAGTAAGCACTATATAAATGTTGGCTGTTGTAGCTACTACTGTCTATAATAGCTATTGCCTTACATAGGCAATTTCCTCCCTTCTTTTTGCTTTTTAAAGCCCTTTGGTTACATCTGCAAGAGCAGAGAAGTACATTGTAACCAGCCTTCATTAGTTACATCCCTCTCTATTGAGGATCATATTTTTAAACCATAGTCCAGAAATCCAAATCTCTATTCTCAGACAAAATCTTCTTAACTATTTATTTACTTCTCTCATTTGCCTTGACTTTGATTGTTGAAAACACTGCCTCTACTCTTTAGGTCTTCAGATTTTTAGCTAAGCCATGATGATCTTTATTAATATTATCTAAATTTCTTCTGGCAGTGTCATTTATGCCTACAAAAAGCACCAGGAATATGCAGTAATCAGTTTTGACAAGATTTAGGAGGTTCTTCATTACACTTTGGAAACATTCTTCAGGAACTTAGCATATCTTGATGTTTTGTGTATTTTAAAAGAGTGAGGAGCTGAAAGGAACATAGATTTTGATGAAAATAAAGATTTGGTAGTTAGAGATCTAGATTAGGGAATTCAAGACTATGAGACAAGGATAAAATTAGTGTTGTGAAGTGGTAGAATGGAGCATCGATTCTGTAGTCAGATGACTTGGATTCAAAATTCTGCCTCTGATGATTAATACCTATATGATATTGGGCAGATCACTGAATTTGCCAGAGCTTCAGTTTTCTAATCTGTAAAATCTTGGTAGAACAGAAAAACTGGGGATCTTTTTCCATTGAACCATTATGTAGCAGTCTGCTTCATTTTGTACATAGGAGCTTGAGGCAGAAAACTGTTTTAGGGAGATGGCTAGATCCAGGTTAGAGCAAAGGTGATATTGTATAGCATAAATTTTATTTGTAAAATTTCAAAAATTGTATTTAAATATTTTGTTTTGACTTTGTTTAATTTGATATTGTTTCAGCACTTCCTAACAAATACCAAACAGTCCTCCCCTGAAAAAGTACATTCTCCAAAGAACAGTTGATATGTTGATTACCAACGAAAAGGATGTGTATGTGTGTACTTTAACTTTGAAAATATGGTATAACATTGACCACTGAATTTTTTGTTTGCTCTGTATTGCCTAGATTTACAATGTGTATATGTACATTATGTATATTCTTTTGGTTCTACTTTCTTTGCTCTGCATAATATTATGCATATCTTCCCATGTTTTTTGAAACCTTTTTTGTCATTACTCCTTTAAGGAGAAATAACATTGTCACATTCATGTCATAATTTGTACAGCTATTCCCCAATCCTTGTTGCGTTTATTTTAGTTTTAGCTTTTTGTTTTCTCAAATAGTACTGTTATGAGTATTAATATACATGTGGGTGTGAGTCTTGCTGTCTGTTTAGTAACCTCCTTAGAGAGTAGGTCTAGCAGTGTAATATCTGAGACAGTGAGTATGCACAATTTGATTTAGAAACTTTTCTAGCATAATTCTAAATTCTTTTCCAGAATGGCTGAAACATTCATAGCTATATCAATAATGAGGTAGATTGTGGTCACTTGAATTTTAAAGGAGTAGTGGTTCAGTAGCAATACAACTTTTTATTTTTGGTGAGGTTTAATGCAATTTTGCTCTCAAATTTAAGGGAAAAAAAGATTCTTGAGATATGGTGGAAAGAAGGAAGAAAGATAATGTGGTATAACTGAAAGAGTATTTTTTGGAAGCCTCGAACATAGTTTCAAGCTCCAGCTGTGCTAGATATTATTTAAAAGAACTTTGGAAAATCACTTTGTCGCCCTAGCCTTGGTTTTTTTTTTTTTTTTAACCTGTAAAGTGAGGGAGTGGAGTGGATGATTTCTGCGATCTCATCTGACTCTACATCTGTAGCCCTGTGAAAATAATTTTGCATTTGTGCTATTAACTACTTGCAATACTTCTTTAGGGTGGTTTTAAGTGATTGCAAATTTTGGTAGGCAGAGTAGTGCAGTAGAAAGAACCCCGTAATATAAACCCTTGAAGATAGAGATTGTTTCAGTTTTCTCCTTGCATTACATTGCCTAACAAACTGCCTGAAACGTGATTAATGCTTCATTTCTGCTTGATTGGTGTATTCTAGTCCTGGCCCCTTACTATTGCTTCTTTACTATTTGTGGGATGTTGGTCAAGACTTTATCTCCTATGGCTCATTATGTAAAATGGGAGAGTGGACCTTCCAGCTCTAAATCTATCTTCCTATGATCTTCAGTGTAATGAAAATTTACTCTCAAATATGTGGGTATAATACCTTTCTTAATATTTATTTTTAGCTTCTTAAGTGGTAGCAGAGATGGAACAGCAAGAATTTGGAAATTTGAGCAGCCAGAATGGAAGAGTATTTTGCTGGATATGGCAACAAGATTGTCATGGTAAGTTGGGGGTGACTTATTGATTAGATAGGGGAAATGATTGGTTTATAGAGATTACGAATTTGTGTTTTATTTAAAGGGATTGCTAGGGTACTTCCTTTATAGGCTAAGTTTTATTAAATTAATTATTATATTCATAAATTTGCCGAATAACAGTGATGAATTCTAATCAGAAAGAATTGGGTGTGATAATAAAAGAAATGTGTTTTGTTTTGTTTTTTCAGTATTTTCTTGGATCTGTGATCTCACCCACTCTGGCCTTTCCTCTATGAGGAGATTGCAGAATTACCCTGCATTTTCACCCTCTGCTTGTTGCTCATATACTTCCAGAGATCTTCCAAAGAGGCTATGTGTTGTTCTACTAAGTCAAATGCCTCTCTGTCTCTCTCTCTCTCATTCTCTTGCTCTCTTGCTCTCGTAATCAGCAAGCAATAAACAGTAGGATTTTGTATTCTTTGTATGTGTGAGTCTAAAGACATGGGAATGTTGATTATGAAAGACTTTTTTTAGTTTGTATTTTATTGATTTCTTGATCTCTGGCAAGTCTTTTAACCTCACTGGATCTAAGAGGAGCCAAGAGGTGTGTTAATCCCAAGTTCAGTTGCTTTTTAGTGTTATTTTTATTCACATTTTTTTAGTTGTGTATATTATTCCTTATTTTATCTTTGCAGGCGTTAGTTCAGTTCTTCCCATTTAAAAGTTTTTCTAAATATCTGTCATTTTTAGTGTCATCAAAACATTCCATTACATCTACATGCCACAGTTTGTTCATCCACCAATTGGTGGACCTATTTCTGTTGTTTTCCACAAAAAACTTCTTCTATGAATAGTTTGGTATATATGGAAATACCTGCTTCTAGGTTTTTTTGTTCAGAAATGCTCGATACTCAGTATAGGTCATTCTCATAAAGGTAAGAAATTAGACATGTGAACCAGTAGTGACTGGCCTTTTGGGAGTAGTAATATCCAGGAATTTTTTCCATTCATTTGTGCTGGGATACCTTCTAAAAGGTTTCCTCAGTGCTCTTAAGATTGTATCACATCAAGCACTGGTTTTCATGGTGTTTACTTAATTTGTTCAGTTGTTTTTCCTGTTGTAAGTCTTTAGCATGAAGTGGCTTAAGTGCCTGAGACTTTGACTGAGATTTTTGGGTCCAAATGTTCCTCTGTCACTGATGAAGAAAACAGAACACTATGGAAATGATACATTTGTTCCATATAATTTGTTATCCTCTGGCAGTTAATGTGTAAATGATTGTGGAATGATGTAGCTTAGTTGAGTGTTGATTCAGTCATTCTTTAGATTTGTTTTCACTTTGTGTTATAAATGATACTATTCTTAATCTTCTGCTTTGCTCTGTAGTGATTGTGTGTGTGCGTGTATATGCGCATGTGTGCGCATGTATGCGCCACGGGGGTGGGGGGAGGATAAATAGGAAACAACTCACAAAAGGAAGCCACTGGAATTAAGAAGGGGTGGGAAAGGCTTCCTGTAAAAGATGGAATTTTAGTTGGTTCACATGTCTAATTTCTTTATGAGAATGACCTGTACTGAGTATCAAGAGTATTTCTAAACAAAGAAAGCCAGGGAATCCAGTAGGTGGAGATGACAAGGGAGAACATTCCAGGCATGGGGGGGCAGACAGAAAATGCCTAGAGACTACAGATGGAGTGTCTTGTTTGTGGAACAGCCACATGTGTCTGGATTGAAGATTATGTGGCAGGGAGTAAGATGTGAGAAGACTGGAAAAGTAAGAGGAGCCTAGGTTATTGGGGCTTTGCATGACAGAGGATTTTGTTTTTGATCCGGGAGGTAATAGGTTTTGCTTTTGGACATATTAATGAAACCATTTCTGCCAACTCCTTTGCCTTTTTGAGGAAAACCTGTGAACCATCCTTATATTCAGCTGAAACTTCTTTATTTATTTTAAGACTATCCATATTAATGTGGTGTGGTTCATCTGTTATTAAGCATTATTTTGTCATTGCACAAATCTTAATATTCAGTTTAGATCAGACATTTATTAATTGCCTACTATGTACCAGGCACTGTATTAGGCACTGGGGGGTACAAAGACAAAAAGTGAAGATTTTCCGTCTTCATGCATCTTGCATTCTACAAGGAGGTGTGGGAAGTAACATATACAAATTGTTTATGGTTTTCTAGACCTGTGATTTGAATGGAGTTGGAAACTCCCAGTCAGGAAATTCTCTGTATTAATGTAAATAAGCAAATATTTTTCAGTCTGTTACATTAGAGAGTGAATTGTGGTGGACATAGATATCAAAGTAAATTCAAACTAATTTTTTGAGGGGAACTATTAACAACAAAGAGGAATCAGAAGGCAGCAATTGAAACAATGGAGGTAGAAATTCCAAGAATGAGAGGTGAGGAAAGAAAACATGTCAGGATTGGGAAGATAGGATAGCCTGTGCAAATGGGTTGGAAGTGAGAGATAGAATGTGTGCTCAGATGACAGCAAGGAGATCAATTTATGTGCAATATGGAGTGTGGGAGGGCAGTAACATGAAGTACGTTTGGAAAGTTAAGTTGATACCTCCAGGTTGGAACTAGAAGGGCTTTGCATACAGAGGAGTTCGTATTTGTTCTTAGAAGCAATAGGAAGTCACCAAAACTTTTTGGGCAGGGGAGTGACAGAGTTATGCCTGAGGTTGAGGAATATCAATTTGGCAGCTTTGTGGAGGTGAAAAGGCCATTTCTGAGTCTTGGAGTAGTAGACTGTAGAATTAGTTTTACCACGAGATGATGAAAACCTGACATAAGGTAGTAACATTCACATGAGAAACTAGATAAAGATAGAATTCGCAATACCTGGCAATTGATTTTATATGTAGTACAAGAAAGACTGAAGAGTTGAAGATGGCTTTGAGAGTCTTCTTGAACTTTCGGTAACATTTGACATTGTTGATTACCTTCTCCCTATGAATACTCTCCTCTCTGGGTTTTTGTTTGTTTGACTCCTTATTCTGTTCTTACCTGTTTTAAATGCACCTTCACTAGCTCATAATCCGTGTCAGGGCCATTAACTGTGGTTGTCTTCCAAGACACTGTCCTCAGCCTTCTTCTCTTTTCTCTCTATATTTTGTCATTTGGTAATCTTCCGTGGCTCCCAGTTCAGTTATCATCTTCATGCCAGTCTTTCCCAGATCTACAAATCTAGCCCTAGTCTTTCTCCCAAGCTCTACTCTCACATTAACACCTACCTGCCTCTTGGACATCTCTACATATAGTTATATGTGTTAAATTCAACAAGTCCAAAACAGAACTCTTTGGTTACCTGCAAGCCTCTCCATTTCCCAATTTTCCTTTTACTGTTGAAAGGAAAACAGGCCTCCCATCATCCTCTACTCCTCGCTGTCACTCATCCTACATACATATCTAAGCTATTGCCAAATCTTGTCATTTCTGTCTTCACAAAGTATCTGATATATGCCCCCTTCTCTCTAGTTACTTAACAACCACCTTGATTCAGGCCTTTATTACCACTCCTCTGGACAATTCCATTTGGCAGTTAGGCGGCACAATGAATGGAGCCAGGAAGACCTAAGTTTGAATATTACCTTAGACAGTAGTTATGTAACCCTGGGCAAGCCAGTTAAGCTATATGCTTCAGTTTTCTGGTCAGTAAAAAGTGGATAATAATAGCACTTACTTCACAGGATTATTGTAAGGATGATGAGATAACATATAAATGCTTTGCAAGCACCACGTGCTATTTGTCTGAAACTTATTCACTGACTGGTCATTAAAGCATGTTCTTTTCTGTGAAGCTTCTGAGCTTGAGATGTGATAGTAGCATCTGACTGTAATTTCACTAGTGACAGACACCTTTAAACTGTGGGGTCAAAGGCACAAGTAATTTTTCTCAAAAAAGAGTGTTTCCCAGTAATTCATAGTTCCATCAACAATGTGGCTATCTTTGAAACATCCCCCATCCATTCCCCTCACTCTGTGTCCTCCCCAGCATCTTACTTTAAAGCAGCCCACCCTTTCCAGTGTGCTCTGTCGAATGGCTTTTCAGTAACTGACATAAATGCCTCATCTTACACATTTTCCTTTCTCAGTACTTGCTTCTTCTTGCATTCCCTTAGACCTGGCTCTCTCCTGATGACAGTTTTCCTAGCCACCTTTTCCAGCACTAGCTGCACCTTCACACACCCATCTCCCCTTGTCCCCCCAAATCACTGGTTCTGGTAGAGTTGGAGTATCGCTTGCTCCTCAACTTCCAGGTTCTGACTCTCTCACCATCACTCAGTAACCTCTTGTCCTTTGGGGTTCATTCAGTCCATATCATCCAGTCAAGATTCTGGTAGCTGTTTATTTATGAACCTCCAGGATACTCTCAGTGAACTCATGAGTTCTGTTCCTGGCTCATCATCTTTCTGTCTTCCCCAACTGCTGTAGTGATGCTCCTTCAGTCACTTCCCATTTTCCAGTTGCTCAATTTTGTCATCTCCCATGACCTATTCCACCTCACCTCAGCTACATACAGTTGGTCTTTTTTTAACCTTACGTCTCCCATCACTTAGATACTTTCTGCTACTGTCTCCTTCAATCATGGTTCACTTGAAGAGATGGCCTTTCTCCTTGCAAAGACTAAGCCCTCTACATACACAGGTAATGCCATTTTCATCTTTCCTAGCACGATCTCCTGTCTCTCTCCAACCCCTTTATCCTAATATCTCATTGATCTTCAATCTCTCCCTGTCTATTGGCTGCTTCCGTACTGCCTACAAACACACCCACATCTACCCCATCTTCAGAAAACCCTCACTTAATCCCTAATATCATCCTACATCTCTCTTCCCTTTTTTTTTTGTTTTTTTTTTTTTTAGCAGGCATAGTTCAGTTTATTTGTTTATAAAAAACATCATCTATGTGGTTGCCAAAGCAGCTGCCTGGGTCCTCTGGACAGACACTTGAGTGTGAGTCTTCACAAGATGGTCGGTGAATTCTTGATAGGGAGACTTAGTGAACACAGTCTCCTTCCACAGGTCTGGGGTTAGATAGCTGTATGTTTTGGAGATGGCATCAAAGGTAGCTTTAACAAAGTTGCCCAGAGTAGCAATACAGCCCCTTGCAGATGTGTAGCAGTCATCAATTCCAGCCATCATCAGGAGCTTCTTAGATACAGGATCTGAGACAATACCAGTACCTCTAGGGGTGGGGATCAGGCACACCAGAACTGATCCACATCGCCCAGTGACCTTGCAGGGCACTGTGTGAGGCTTGCCAATTTTGTTCCCCCAGTAGCCACGTCTCACAGGAATGATGGACAGCTTGGCCAGAATGATGGCGTCACGAATAGCTGTGGCCACTTCCTTGGAGCACTTGACACCCAGGCCAACATGGCCATTGTAGTCACCGATGGCCACAAAAGCCTTGAACCTGATACATTGTCCAGCTCTAGTTTGTTTCTGAACAGGCATGATCTTCAGAACCTCATCTTTCAGTGAAGATCCCAGGAAGAAATCTATGATCTCAGACTCCTTGATAGGAAGGGAGAAAAGATAGATCTCTTCCAAAGACTTGATCTTCATGTCCTTGACTAGCCGGCCCAGCTTAGTGACAGGACCCCACTCCTTGTCTTCTGCCTTTCCTCCCCGGGCCCCGCGGCCACAGCCTCAACCTCGGCCTCCGACTCCGGGGCCTCCTGCTCCTCCTGCAGCACCGGCATCATCCGCCATTTGGTGTTCACTAGAAGTAAAAGGTCTCTTCCCTTTTGTGGCTACTCTCAATGTCTCTCCTTTCTTTCCTGTCTCTTAACTCTCTGAAGTCTGGCTTCTGAACTCATCATGTTCTCTCCAACCGTTCTCTCCAAAGTTACCACTAATATATATTAAGCCCAATCTAAAGTTCTTTTCTTAATCCTTATCCCTTCTGACCTCTCTGCACAGCCTTTAACACGTTGACAACCCTCTTCTCTTTGATACTTTCTTCTCTAGGTTTTTGTAACGTTCATTCTTTTACTTCCTACCAGACTGCTATCTTCATCCACTTTATACTCACTGACTGGGATATAGCCACAGGGCTCTGTCCTGGGCTTTCTTCCCTTATCGTCCTGTACTGCTTCCCTTGGTGATCTTGTAAGCTCTCATGGATTCAGTTATCATTTTTGTGCTGGTGATTCTCAGATTTATTCATCTAGCCCTAACTTATCTGATGGCCTGCAGACTTGCATATCCAGTTGCCTATTCACCATCTAAAACTGACTGCCTTGTAGACATCTTTTTAGCTTGTACAAAATTGAAACCTATCTTTCCTTCACTATTCTCCTGTTCCAAATTTCCCTATTACTGTGGAGGGCACCATCATCTTTTCAGTCACCCAGGCTTGTCTTTGTCTTCTCTCATTGATCATCTTCCATATCTAGTCAATTGTTAAGTCCTGCCCCCTTCTCTCTGAAACTTCAACCACCTTTGGTTCTGGCTCTCGTGGACTTTTTCAGTAGCCTACTGATTTGATTCACTGTTTCAAATCTCTCCCCCTTGTATGCTGTTTTCAGTTTATTTTCTGAAATTCTGGTGTGACCATGTCATGCTTTGTTCCAGTGGCTCCTTTTTGCCTGTGGGATCAAATAGATAATCCTCTCTGTCTTTTAAAGCCCTCCATCCTCCCATCACTTCGTACCTTTCTAGTCTTCATACAGTTTCAGTTAAAATCTCATTTTCAGCATGAAACCTTTCCCTGATCTTTATTTTAATACTTTCCCTATGAGATTACCCCTAATTCATCCTTTATATGCTTTGTTTGCTTGTAGTTATTTCCATCTTGTCTTCCTTATTAGACTGTGAGCTCCTTAAGAGCAAGGACTACTTTTTTTCTTCTTTCTTTACATCCCCAGACCTTAGCACAGTGCCTGGCACATTAGTAGGGACTGAAGAAATGCCAGTTAACTTATTGATTGACAAATTGTAAGCTCTGTGAGGTCAGAGACTTCCTAGTAACCACTTAATAAATGTTTTTGATTGTTTAGAAGGATGGTTTAGAACAAGGAAAAATACTCTTTGTTGAAATAATCGTTCATTGGATTGGTTGTCTCTAGGAGAAAAAGAACGAATTCCATTTTGTGTATGTTAAAATTCCTGTGTCACATACCTGCAGTTAGATTAATCATTATACATAATCTAAAAACTGTTTCTTGGTACACTTTATTCCCACTCTGCTTTCTTTTTTTCCTTCTTTTACTACTAAAAGGTTAAGAAGATGATTTTAGTTTTTCTTGGTTTCCTTGGTTGCTGTGGCTATTAAATTCCATCACTTCATACACAGCCTTCTCATAATGAGCCTCTCAGTTATCCTAGAAAGGCAAACAATGTTTCCAAGGATGTACTTGTGTCCTTTCTATCAAGATTCGGTAGAACCTGCCATAGCTAAGGTCAGAGTGTTACCTCCATTGTGCTGTGAGGCATCACAGTAGGATTTTTGAAGAGGAATAGAACTAAGCTTTGTAGCTAAATTGCATTGGTGTGTAGGGAATTGCCCTATGCAGACTGTGTTGCAGATAAAAAGCTACTCTGAAATTTACAGTTTTGTTGCCACTTGTTTCTTGCCCTCTGCCCTATCTGCATATTTTACATGCTGCCTGCATAATGTTGGAAGAAGTCTTACAAATTTTTATCTTATCTCAACTGGTTCCCTAATTCAACAAGACCATCTCTTTACTCCTTCTTGATTGATTATTCCTAATCTGATCATCTGAAATGTTTTTTTAATGCCTTCTGTTTTCTTCTAAATTATAACATTATCCTCTTCTCATTCTCTACCCCTTACACTCCTCAATACTTTACTGAGAAAATAGTTTATTTGTTGAGAGCTCCCTCTTCCTCACCATGCTCTATCTCAGAAAATACTTTTTCATCATCCCCCACTGTTTTCTTTTCTTAGGTAATATATGAATTACATATATACAACAATCCATAACATAAAATATATTAAAATAAAATATAAATAATATACATATAATAAAAGTGATGTCTTTTCTCTTCACCACAGCCAGCCTCTTGTACCTTTTTCATCCTCTCCAGTCTACTCTAGCAGATTGCTCTCTAAAACCCACCTATCTTTCTAACTTTCTTATGGCTGTGGGGGACAACACTATCCTTCCATTTACTCAAGTTTTCAATTTTAGTACCCTCCTTGATTGTTCAAATGTCTTTGAATCTACATATCAAATTAATTGCCAAGTTTTGTGGATTAAATTCACAATATTCCTCTTATCCATACATGGTTCTCATGCTAGTTTGGGCCTGTATTACCTTTTAACTGGACTATTGAAATAGTCTTCTAGTACTTTGTTTTCTCAAATCTCTCCCCTCTTTAATCCATCCTATACGTAACTGTAAATTTTTTTTAGTAAAGCACAGATTTGACCATGTCCCCTTCTCAACAGACTACTGCTAGTGATTCTGTTTCCTCCCAAATAATATACAAATGTCTTTTTGTCATTTACTTCAAAGTCTTTCACGTTCTGTCTCCATCCTGCCTAATGTTCTATTAAACATAGTTGAACTAATCAATAACTGAATGGATTCCTAAAATTCATTTATTAAGCTTTTATTCTTGTGCTAAGTTTTCGGGATACAAATACGTTAGAAAGGCAATCTTTGCTCTTGAGTTCACATTCTAAAGGGGGAAGACAACACATGGAAGTTTTCAGCTGCAAGTCAGATAGAATAGTCCCATGGTCCTTAGGGTGAAGCATGAAAGTAGATGGTAATGTCTCTTCTTTCATGACATTTCTACCACTAAAATGATGTTAGTTTCTGATGTTAAACTATTTGATCGTGTCAAGGACTTTTTTGGCAAGAACTTTTTTTCCTGGATCTTGAGTAGCTTTAGCACCTGTAGGAGCAGTTGCTGGGCTGTATTTCCACAAGGTGCTAGCTATGGCTACTGTTCTGGAAGCATTGCTATTCTCAAGGCTCTTTGTTCAAGGTCCGGGGATGTATTCATCAAGATCTGAGGGAAATAATCAGTATGGTAGTGGTAGAGTAGTGGTGATAGTTCCACTTGCCTGGAATATGCTGCCTCCTGTCTCTCTTTAACCACCTATTATGTGCTAGACATTGTACTCACAATATGTAATACTGCTTTCTTGCCTTATTATATGTTACTTCGCTTCCCACACTTCATGTTGCAGTCATATTGGCCTTCTCTGCTATACCTCCCATGATATTTCATCAGTTTTCCTTGTAACTTTTCACAGACTGTCCCCCATATCTCAAATACTTGCTTATCACCTCTTCATCTTAGAATCCTTTGTTTCATTTCAAACCTCAGCTCAGGTTACACGTCCTACATGAAGCTTCTTCTAATCTCCCTTTCATGCTTCTAGTGCCTCTCACTACCAATGGCAGTTTGTGTCAGATAGGATTTGAACTCAAGTGTTCTGATTCTAAGGCTTCTCCTTTATCCACTGTGCATTGCTGTTGCTCAAGCAAATATTTCAGACCTTAAAAATAAGTATGGTGATCATTATATTTTCAGAGGCTTAATCTGAGAACATGTCTGTGTTGGACAGACAGTTTTTTCATAATCCAGTTTTTTGAGTTTTCTTTCTAGTTCTTATATTTTGAATATGTTCAGCGTTTTCAGTTTCTAATTTTTTAATGATGGGGTTTTTTTAATGGAAAAGTAATGTACAGCTATTTATGGTAAGTAAAAGATAGCCAATTATAGCATAATAATGCCTTATTTTTCTGGAATTAACTTATAAATTGCTCTAAAGGTAGTTTTTACAGGATTTCCAAAGTTTGGACAATGGTAGAGTCATTGGAATAATAATCTAAAGTTGTAACAACTTTGAAGGCTAGCACTCATTTGTGAGTAATGCTTACTGGCTTTTAAAAAGACTTATGATCACATCATAAAGCTTTTGTTTCTTTTTACCCTCATTTATTTTTAACCTCCTTAAAGTCCTTCTCTTCTTCATTGTGGTGTGGAGGAAGCTGTCATTTTTGGAAAGATGCTAGTGGAACCCAAGCTTGGTATCTCTATACCTAATGAGGCTGCTACTTAGAACTCAGTATATTATGAGGACTGTATTCAATGCCTTTCTAGCATGGTACTGTAGAGATGTATTCCACCAAGTTTTCTCCTATTTATGCATCAAAATTATTTCCTTGAAAAATGTAATAGATTAGTTTATTTGATTTTTGGATTATAAACAGCAAGTGAAGATTAAAATAGAGATATGTTTGCTAAATGTGTTCTGCACTGTTACGCGTTATGCAAGAGATGCAGTATCCAAGCTGTAAAGAAGTATTTCTTGTGGTTGCTGATGTCTTCCAGATGCTCTTGTTTGTGAATGACTAATGTGCCCTTCCCATTACATTACCCAGGACCCTTCTTGAAAATAACTTCTAGTTGGTTCTTATCTTGGCCATTATCCAGTCTTCACTCTATTCTTCAATTGCCTCCCTGATGGAAACTCCCTGTTGGTGGCTGTCTTGCTGCCCAAGGTTAGAATGTTATTGACCTGCATACTTTAAACTTCCTTGGGAAGAATGGTGCATGCCCCATACAGACTGAGTTAACCTAGTTCTGGAAGAGAGTAGTAGTTCTATTAGCCTAGGTGGTACTGTTTCTGATTTGAGAATGTAGTTATCTAGGGCTTATGTGTCAATCCTTAAGGAAATGCCCAGCTTATGAAGCAAACTTTTGAGGTCCACGGCATACCCCCTCAGCATCAAAAATGTAGAAGGTAAGCTGATGAATTGCCTTCTTGGCTCAGAAGTAAATATTCTTAGATCTCTGACTGTAGAGATTTTTTCATTAGGCCCAAGATGGGGGTTGTGTTGTTCTTTCAGTTTATGTGGGCTCCTGGGCAGAGATTAACCTGATGTTGGGAAATTTCAAAGCCTCTTCACCTGTGATAATACTTTTTAAGCTGGGATAAGAGAGGATGCTGTTACTTTTAGAACTGTCAAGAAGTAGCCACTTTGTAGAGGTGTTCTCCACCTTGATTGAGATTAATTTATCTGGATTGAATCTATTGTCTTGCCATCTTCTGCTTTCATAAATCACTATATGATAGGAGAGCGTCATCTCACTCCTCACTTGATGTAAGACCACTCAGGTATTTAGCCTACTAACATCTGAAGCCAACCCATGTACTTGAGTAGTTCAGGCTTTGACTGAACAACATGGAGCATGTATTATTCCCCCCCCCCCTTTTTTTTTTCTTTTTTGAGAGTCTCTGCTGTGGTGTTCTGGTGAACTAGACATTATAACGTGAGCTATTCTGCTAAGGGTTCCCAATGTGTACAACGTGTAAGAAAGCAGAGATGTGATAGGGTGCTTATAATAACAAGGTCCCTTTTGGAAACAACTGGAAACAACCTTAAAATTAGTGGCCTGGCATGTGATTCATCTGCCCGTATTTATTCCTCGTCCTAGAATTCTGTTCATCATATAGCCCCTGGTAAGCTCTGGGGACTTTTAAATTTTATGGACTTTAGCCTACCTCAGTCATCCTTGTAATGGTAAAAATGAGGTGCTAGAAGTAGTTGCAGGGAGAAAATTGACCTAGGAATACAGCCAAGGAAGTATGATGTAAGACGGGAATTATCTTCGTATTCAGAGGACCTAGATTTAAGCCTTCCCTTTGCTTCCACTTACTAGCTTTGTGACCTTGGGCAGATAATATTTATAATTTCTAGTTTTTTCATATTTAAAATGAAGACAGTGACTTATACTGCATCTGTCCCCTGCTTCCGTTGTTTTGAAGAAAATGCTTTGTAAAACAAAATCTAGTAATTAAATGTTAGTATTCAAAGAATGTGCTATGTAAATTCTAAAGGTGCAATAGGTAGACTATTTTTTAAAACCAGTTTCTCTTATAACTTAATTGTTACTGTTATCACTATGTTGTATTTCTCAAAAGCTGTCAACTATGAAGAAATTTTTTACTGAGGCCCTTCTTGGAGATAAGTACAGATGACCAAAACCTAAAAAGGAAAACGGGAAGATATAATTTCCTAAGTGGCATAGCAAATAGTCTTGGACCTAGAGGAAGGAAGACTTGAGTTCAAATTTAACCTTGGTGAACCTGGGGAAGTCACTTAACCACTGTCTGCCTCAGTTTCCTCATCTGTAAAATAAGGATAATAATAGTAGTACATACCTTACAGAATTGTGAGGCTAAATTGAGATAATATTTATAAAGCATTTAGCAGGCCTTAAGATGCTATATAAATATTAGCTATTCTTACTAATTTTCACCTACTATATCATTAAAGGACTTGCTTCTTCAGGACTTTTGCCCAGCCATGATGATTCATAGTTGATAAAACTGAGTTTTCTGTAGTACTGTACTTGTTTGCCTTTTCTGAATTTCTTTAGTTATTTTATGGCTAATTTAGGAGTGTACATTATAGTAGTATTTTACCATCTAAATGAATATTTGAATTTATAAGTGCTGTATTTGATTTTTTTAGTGACTCATGTTCAGAAGAAGAGAAATTTATGAAACCCAAAGTAACAATGATAGCTTGGAACCGAAATGATACCCTTGTTGTCACAGCTGTAAATGACCATGTACTCAAAGTATGGAATTCTCATACTGGACAGCTACTTCATAACTTGGTGGTATGTGAATTTTGAATCTTATTTTAAAATGTCAAAAGTAATCTAATGTGAATCAGCTGTTTAGATTTAATAATGTTTTCGTTTAATAATGTTGAATATATATATGAATTAGAGGAAATGTACTATGCAAACTTGCTATAGACATTTAATAGTTTGAATAGTTAGAATTTTCATTTTAATATGCATGAATATACATGTTATTGTTATAGAAATTGTGTTCTATAACAGAGTTCTACATTTATATTTCCTTAATGCCAACTTTGCAAAAACAACACAGAAATGAACACTTAAAATTTTTGTTAAAAACTGTGTCTTTGGGGGAGCTAGATGGCACAGTGGATAGAGTTCTGGCCTTGGAGTCAGAAGGACCTCAATTCAAATCTGGCCTCAAACACTTGACGCTTACTAGCTGTGCGACCCTGGGCAAGTCACTTAACCCTGATTGCCTCACCAAAAAGCAAAAAAAAAAAAAGCACAAACCAAAACTGTATCTTTAAATTTGAAAAACTCTTTAATATATTGTTTTGAATATTCAATAAAGGGACACACGGATGAAGTATTTGTTTTGGAGACACATCCCTTTGATTCCAGGATTATGCTGTCTGCGGGTCATGATGGAAATATATTTATATGGGATATCACAAAAGGCATTAAGACAAAGCATTACTTCAATATGGTGAGTTTTGTTTTTTTAACCATCTATGGCCAAAAAAAATTGTTTATAGCCACCCCTACCAGAGCTATGTGTGTTAGCATGTTTTGTTTTGTTTTGTTTTTAATAAAATAACTATTGAAATCTAAATACTTTTTCTCCTTCCTGATGTTTATATAGTTATCATTTTGGTGAAAACTTCAAAGTGTGTTTAATCAAGTCATTTTCTTGCCTGACATCTGAATTTCAGTCTAAACTATACAGATAGTTATTTAGGTACCATTCGTTCTTAAATTATGGACAGAGACTACTCAAATAATGGTGCTCATTCTATTCAGTGTCTTAACAGTAAATCTCTTGTTGGAAATTTTTTCTTTTCTGTTATTATTCCTTCTCTTCTATCAAGGAGAAGGACCACTTTCATGTGAGACAGGAATTATTAAGGAGATGGTAGGGGAGATAAGTAGGCTGTTTGTTGTGAGCTGAACAGCAGAGGGAAGGGAGCATTTAATGTGAATGGCTTAGTTTTTTGTTTTTTTCAGGTAAGTGTGAGACAATGTTCTCAAGCTGGAATACTAGGGGTGGGTGGAGGCAAAAAAAAATCATGAGAGCTTTTTTGAGGGAGAAAAATGGTTTGGAAATATTTACATGGTGGTTGAGATAGTGATTCTTTTAAGAACCTCTAAAAGGATTGCCTTGCTAAAGTGAAGGCCCAGTTAGGATTATGTAACAGTATGTAGTAGACCCAGTTGGCATGGTTTCAGGATTTTCCTCCACCTCCTTTCAGCATCGTGTAAATCAGAACTGAGGAAAAATCTAATACATGAGAATTTTGTGAGTAATCCAAGGTTGAGGCTTGGCAAAGTACAGTTAAGTAGGTGAAGCAGTGGAGCCCCCAATATAAAGGCAGGAGCAGGGGAGGAGAAGATCCACGTACTGAATTCATTGAAGAAAGAGAATAGCCTAGAAGTCTTTGGATAACAGCTATCATAATCTTGATAAGTAGGCTAGATTATTGTGGTGGTTGAGGGATAGTCTGGAAGTGTGGATGGGAGAGCAAGGAAAATAGAGAACCCCTCTACCATGACCTCTTAAGTGCACCTCCTCCCCCCAACTCCCATTCCTCTTATTTCCAGTTTGAGTTGTATATCTGCACGAAATTCTGTGCATGCATTTAACTCACTTTTGTCTGTTTCAGATAAGAATGAGTTTTCACTTGAATTTTTATATATTTTTAGGCACCCCATTGTGAAAAGTAGCATGATCCACCTCCTTTTTCCTTGTTTTTATGCTATTCATCCTCTTACACCGTGGTGGTAAGGACAATATCCAAACCCTTCCCCTAAGGCAAATTAGGCTAGTTTTTCCTTAAAAGGTATTAAATCCATCTTGCAAACTTGGTTAGCTCAGGATAGTAAGTGCTCAGGTTAATGGCATCACTAGTCACTAAAAAGAAGCTGGTGGATCAAGCATCCTCAATGCTTGAAAATCCTTCTCTTGTTAGAAAAAATCTTTTTCTGTTAACTGGTGAGTGATTAGAGTATCTTATTTTATTCCAATATTGAACCTAAACTATGTGTGAGACTAACCCGAGTTTGGGCCAACCCAGAACAATTGGAGTAGTCCTGCAGGATTGGAATGTGATACGTTCTTTGAGATGGGTTTTGAGCATGTGCAGAGGTGAGCCTGGATTGACCTTCGTTCTTCTAGGGGTATTTTAAGTTAATGCTTCTGGGAATGGCTATTACTTTCTGTGGGCTGTCCCCCACTAGTGGCAGATTACAGAGTAAAACTGCCTATTCAGCAAGGAAAGACTGTAGGAGATCTTCTGTGACCTTAAGAATTGTACTTTGAAGATAATTGTGATAAACTTGTTTTAGGCCTTTCAGTTATGTTATGTTAGGTCTTTCTGCCTGGCAGTTTGTCTCCTCCAAGTTCTACTAGGGAATTTCCTCACAGCTCATACTTTCATAGCAACGTAGTGATTTAATAACAACATTAACAACAACAACAAGAGCTAGCATTTATGTAAGAGACATTTTAAAGTTTGCAAATAGGCTTTATATATGTTAACTAATTTGTCCCATCTCTGTGTTACTAATGTTCATCATCACTCAGCTGTTTTGGGGAAAGCCTACTATAAGAAGTCTCTGTTTTTAAGAGAGTTCATATTTGTGTAAACTGTTTGATTTTGAATGTTTTGTTTGCTTTGTTTTGTTTTTAAATAAGAGTGCAACTGAACCAGCAGTCCTGAGTCCTGTAACTGTGTGTGGACTTCACTCCTATTTCACATGACGACATGGCTCTTCTTCTGGCCAGGACAAACTCTTCTGCATGCACAAGTGATGTGATTTCATCCTTTCTCTTCCAGCAGATTGCCCCCTCTATCATCCTTGCTCCTTCACATATTTTCAATGTTTTCCTGTTTATTGGCTGCCTCTCTATTGCCTGCAGACGTGTCTCCTTCATCCTCAAAAAATCCTCACTTGGATCCATCCACCCTCACTGGCTCTCACCCCATATCTTTCCTTCCTTTTGTGACTAAACTCCTTGAGAAAGCCATTTACAGTAGATATCTCAAGTATACTCCCCTTTCTCTCCCTATCTTTTTAATTCTCTACAGTCTGGCCTCTGACCTAATCATTCAACAAAAAATGCTCTTTCCAGGGATAACAGTGATCTCTTAATTGCCAAATCCATTGGCCTTTTCTCAGTCTTCATCTTTCTTGAGCTCTCTTCTGCCTTTGATACCATCAGTTAACCTTTTTCCTTGATACTATGTTCTCTTGAGGTCTTTGTGAAACAACTCTCTCACAGTTCTCCTACATATCTGACCACACCATCTCAATCTTCTCTGGTAGATTTTCATCTAGGTCATGTTTACCTAACCATAGATGTCCCACAAGGCTCTGTCCTGGGCACTCTTCTCTTCCTCTGTACTATTTCATTTGGTGATCTCATCAGCTTCCATGGATTTAGTTAATCATCTGTATACTGATGATTCTATATTCATGAATGTCAGGTCGATTTTTCCAGCACTAATCTCTCTGCTGTCCCCTAGTCTTTCATCTCAGATTACACATTGAATATCCAGAATTGTACGTCTTGTAAATATCCTTAACTTAGCATGTACAAAACTCATTATTTTCAACTCTAAATCCTTTCCCACACCTAACTTCCCTATTATGGTTGAGCTCACTACTTTCTTCCCAGTCACCTTACTGACAACCTGGGTTTCATCCTCAACTACTCGCTCACTTCCAATATGTTGCCAAAGCTTGTTTGTTTTATTTTCGTAACATCCCCCACGTGTGCCCTATCTCTGAAACTACTTGGTACATTCCTTCATTACCTCATGCCTGGACCATTCCAATCGCCTGCATTGGTTTCCTTGCTTCAAGTCTCTCTCTGCTCCAGTCCATCTTTCACTCAGCTACCAAAGTTATCTTCTTAAAGTGTGAATCTGATCGTGTCACTCCCCTATTCTGTAAACTCCTTATTTCCTCCAAGGTCAAATATAAAATCATCTATTTGACTTTTCAAACCCCTCTCCACAACTTGGCCTCTGTGTAACTTTCCAGTTAGACCTTACAATCTTACATCTTCTTATATCTTACAATCCTCCTTAGCCCCTCACTTGTGACAATGACTTCTTTGCTATTCCAAATATAAGAGATTTCATCTTCTGACTCCTGGCACTTTAACAGACTGTCCCCCATTCCTAGAATGCTCTGCCTCCTTTTTTCTACCTCTTGGCTTTCTTTGTTTCCTTCAAGTCTCTACTGAAGTCCTACCTTTGGAAAAGAAGTCTTTTCCATTCTTCCTTAATCTTAATGTCTTAGCTCTGAGATTATCTCGTTTGTCCTGTATATATCTTGTTGTTTGCATGTCATCTCTCCCATTAGGGCGCGAGTTCTTTGAGATTAGAGACTGTCTTTTGCCTTTCTTATTGTCATCAGTCATTAACATATTACCTAGCACTTAAAAATGCTGGGCAGCTAGATGGCCCAGTGGATAGAGTGCTAGACCTAGAGTCAGGAAGACTCTTCTTGATGAATTCAAATCTGGCCTGACCTTTACTGGCTGTGAGATTCTGGGCTAGTCACTTAAACCTGTTTGCCTCAGTTTCTTTATCTTTAAAATGAACTGGAGAAGAAAATGGCAAATCACTTCAGTATCTCTGCCAAGAAAACCCCAAATGGGGTCGTGGAGAATTAAACATGACTGAACACGACTGAACAACACCCATAAATGCTAGGAGAGCAGCTGACTCAGAAGGATCCATGCTATTGTGGAGTAGCCTCCTGTGGGGGAGGGGAGGAGGGCAGAGTTAAAATACTTCCGGTGTGCACTCATGTCTAGAGGTGGGGAGGGAAAGGTGCAGATTTTAGACGATTAGACAGTACTTCCCATGGACGTTTTCAGAGCCTATTCGATTCCAGGAGTTGTGGTTCCAGTTGAGGCCGGGGACATTTCCCGTACAATCTCCTTTGGGGGAATGGCCTAGATCCTGAAGCTGCTGCATGACAGCCAGCACGACTTCAAAACTGGCCTTACGTGCTGCCTTATTGTCTGCAGCTGTCTCTGCCTTAAACTGCCAACACAGATCTTGTCTCTAACATTATGTTATTCCTGGTACTTCTCAGATTGCCCTGAAGAGTCAGGGGTAGGAGGATGAGTGCTCCACTGTGAATCTGTTTCTACTCTGTCTTGTCCTTTAGTGATGGAGTGGGGGAGAGGGTGTTGCAACTTTCACGAACATTTTAATGTTAAAGATAAAAAGGCCTCAACTTAGCATTATTACTCTGCGTGTCCTGTGCATGTTTAGCAAGTAGTATCAATTCGTTTATATCTATCAAAGAAGGTTTGGCATTTGCAATTCCAAATTCCTAAGTAACAAAGACATCCTCATGTATATGTGAAAAGAGGTATGGAACTACTGAGACCAGATGTTATAGAAATAATCGCATCTGTTAAAGTTCCACTGGCTTTGCTACAGAGGGGGCAGATACAAGAGATAAGTAGAAAGAAGTGACAAGATTTGGCAACTAATTGGATATACAGAAATAGTTCAGGTGTCCTGGGTGACATACAACTTGTGAATTTGGGTGACTGTAAGAATGGTGGTACCTCTACTGAAATAGGAGAATGTGAAAGAAATAAGGTGTGGCTTGGGGTGGAGAGAGGGGGCAGAAAGAATGCTTTGAATATTTTTAGAAGTTTGTTTCATTACGTTACCTATGATCAAGTTGGTATGTTTTAGGGTTATATGTTGCTAGCACTGTATTTTTTTTTTAACCATATTGCCAGTCATTTTTATTAAATAATTCTTCCCTAGATTTGTTCGCTGTACATAAATTTATTAAACATCAGATTTTAGTATGCATTTGTTGTCATTTCTGTTATCTGTGTTCTATTCTACTGGTCTGTTTTTCGATTTTTTTTCTTTACTAGTTTTTTTGAGAATTGCTTTATGATCTAGGAGGGCAGTTTATTAATAACAGTTTAAAAATGATTTATTTCTAAAAACCCCTGTTAACTATTAAGGTGCTTTGAAACTTTACAGTTCTGTATTTTGTTTGAAACTACAAATTGACTAATGATAATAGTTAATGTAAAACCTGTTTTGTTTTTTAATCTTCCAAAGAGTAGCCCCTTAACTGAAAATTTTTGGGTGAAATTTCTTGTCAATATTTCCTACAGTGTTTTCAATTTCTGTTTTCTAGATTGAAGGACAAGGACATGGAGCTGTATTTGACTGTAAATTTTCATCAGATGGACAGCATTTTGCTTGTACAGATTCTCATGGGCATCTGCTTATATTTGGATTTGGATGCAGTAAACCTTATGAGAAGGTCATTTAAAATTTATAGACAGAATAATTTTTAATAGAGTTATAGTCATTTATGCTATAAGCTTAGATTTTCTTACATTTCAATACTCGTAAGACATTGAGTGCGTTTTTGACGCTTTATATTTTGCAGTCTGTTTCTTGGAAGATAGGCTCTTGATTTATGGAGAATGTTTTTTCATACCGATATTTGTGATTAAACTTTTTCTTATTTTTCAGGCTCTTTCTCTTCCATTATATGACAAAATGAAATCTTTGTTTTTGTAGATTCCTGATCAGATGTTCTTCCACACTGACTACCGACCACTGATTCGCGATTCAAATAATTATGTCTTAGATGAACAGACCCAACAGGCTCCTCATCTTATGCCTCCTCCATTTTTGGTGGATGTAGATGGCAATCCTCACCCAACTAAGTATCAAAGACTGGTACCAGGTCGAGAGAACTCTGCAGATGAACATTTGGTTCCGCAGCTCGGATATGTGGCAACAAGTAAGATGGAAAGGCTTTTCATTTTTAAATAAGCTTACTCTTTTCTTTCTGTCTTCCTTTCTAGCATGTACGTAGCGCTTTAAGGTTTGAAAAATGCTTTACAAATAATTACTTCATTTGATCCTCTCCACAACCCTGAGAAATAGGTGCAGTTACTGTCCTCATTTAGAGACAAGGAAACTGAAACAGCCTAGGTGATGAAGTTGGATACAGACTCAGTCAGGTCTTCCTGATTCTAGGCCCAGCACTCTATCTACTGCCCAGGATCGCAGATCCTAGACATTTATTACTGAATGTCTAAGGTAGGATTTGAACTCAGGTCTTCTTGACTCCAAATTCAGTCTTCCCTCCACTACGCCATCTAACAATCTCTCGTTTTTAGGACTGCAGTCTTTCTTTTCTACTAAATCAGGAAACATTTGGTTTTCTAAAAAATTAATCAGGTGAAGAAATAATACACATTCAGCATTAGATACCTTTTAAAGTTTAAATTTCACTTTTGCAGATAATAGTACAGTTACTCATCTATTAACTCTCTTAACAATGTTGTTTTTATGTTCAAGCATTGGCTTATGACAATTAATAGAAATGATAATCCATACTTAGGGTTTTTGCATGTCCAATTTTGAAAAAATAATTGCTGTCTTGTTTTTATATTTCATACATTTCCCAGTGAATCCTAACCTCTCTGTTATAACAAAGAATAAAAAGGGGGTAAAAAAAGAAAAACTAAGCAGTATATCCAAAATTTGACATATGCAGTGTTCTATAACCATCATCCTCCACCTTAGAAAAGAACAGTTGCCTTCTCATTTCTCTTTGGGGCTAGGCTTGGTCATTTACTTTGACAGCATTGAGTTTTGATTACTTTGTTCCTTAAATTTATATTGTCTCATTTACTAGGTTCTGCTTACATCATTCTTCATTAGTTCATGTCTTTCCCTGCTTCTGCAGGGAAAGTCATCATATTCCTCATTTTTGGTAGCACAATAATATATTCATTTTCCACATTATATCCATATACCACAACTTTTTGGGGGGAGGTGGGGCGTCATTCTCTGGTCTATGGATATCTACTTTGTTTTAAGGTATTTACTACTACAAAAAGTTGTGCCATAAATATTTTGATGTACATTGGTCCTTTTGCTTCATCACTTAGGGAGGTATGTCCCTAGCAGTGGGATCTTTGAGTCAGTTTTTTTCAGAACATTTAGACTAATTTACAAAGCTTCACCAATAGTGTTCTTGTCTTCTCACACTCCCTTTAATACTGTTCTTTTATCATGTTGTACAATTTGAGTGGTGTGAAATGAAACCCCCAAGTTATTTTATTAATTCATATTTCTGTTATGGGTGATTTGGGTCATTTTTTTTTCACTTGTTTGGGTTGAGAGTTTCAGTTTTTTTAAAGAACTTTCTTCATATCCTTTGACAAGTTATCTGTTGGAGTTTGTGTAACTTAAGGTATTTGAAACTATAGATTCTAGAGTTATTCTTTAATCTTTAAATTTTGTTAAACAAATTGTATTTTTCTGATTACATATTAACAGTTCTTTCACATTGTACCTGCAAGGTGATGGAGAGGTCATTGAACAGATAATAAGCCAACATACCAATGATCTGGATGAACAGAACCCAGAAGCCAGGGTTGTTCTTGATGGAATGATAAGACAGTTACAGCAACAGCAAGATCAGAGAATAGGAGCAAATCAAGATGTTTTTCGAAATGATCTTCCAGATGGGGAAGAAACACCAAGAAGAGGTAATAAATATAGGAAGAAATATTATTTTTAATATATGTAAAGTAAAATTGAAATGAGACAGTTTATTCACTGATAAGTTTATCCACATTGGAAAACCTTCACGTCTCGATTTGTGTAGCTGGTTGAGAAGATTTTGTGGAGTTGAATTCTCCACGTATACCCTGAAATGGATCCACCAAAGTACCTGTAGTTGACTTAAATTAAAAGAGCTAAGTAAGTGTAAAATTTTTTGACAAGTGAGCATTTTCAAAAGCATTCGAGAGATTTTGTTGGTTGATGGTAACTCTTACCTGTTTAGCAGGAGGTTTATTTCATTTCCAAATGGTTTTAAATGTTGATGGTGAGCATTGTGCAATAATTAAAATTTCTACTTCCACATTACTATTCCTCATGTGGAATGAGACATATTAATTTGGAAGAATCCTTTTAAAAGTAAACCTATAATGATAGTTATTTGTCATTTTACTCAAACAAGTTTTGCACATTTTGAAGTTTTTAAAATAGAACTTCATGACATAATTATTTTATTTATTTATTTTTTTTTTGTGAAGCAGTCAGGGTTAAGTGACTTGCCCAGGGTCATACAGCTAGTTAGTATCAAGTATCTGAGGCTGGATTTGAACTCAGGTCCTCCTGACTCCAAGGCCAGAACTCTATCCACTGCACCACCTAGCTGCCCCCAAGACATAATTTTCAATGTGGAATTTATCATATTGGAAAGTAGTAACTATGGGCAAATTGTTGAACAGCATTGACTTACTAGATTTTTTTATAAACACCAGGAGTAAATCAGGCAAGTGAAAATTTAATATCTTATTGGCTAGACCGAAGTCATAGTCTAGTTAGTTATTGGAGTAAATCCCTGTAATTTATAGAAAACTTAAGAAAGAAATTCTAGAATTAGAAAAATGCTATAAAGTCTTGATATTGCTGCAAAAGCATTTCTAGTACTTTTTTTTAGTTTTATCTGGATTTGGTATCTTCATTCATGTGGAGAGAGCCTCTTTAGAAGGAAACTCCCTTTACCAATACAGATCTGCCACAGCCTATGAGGGTCTTGGAGAATTGCTTGGTGGCATTGAGAGATTGTGACTTGCCTAGGGTCAGTATTTTTCAGACATCTCTTGAATGTAGGGTTTTTTCAATTCTGAAGCCTGCCCTCTGTCAGTACATTGCCCCTTAACTAATATGAGAGCATCCTCTTTTAATGACTTTACTTTAATTGCTTTACTAGGATAAGCATAGAATGTGATCAGATTATTAGTACATTAAACAAAGTAAGCTTAATATTTTTATCTTAATGGCCTGCCTAGGCACTAGCTTTTTTTTTCCTTTTCTTTGTGAAATGTTTTAACACACTTGACAAGATATAGAAACCACAGAGTATAGTTATAGAAAATTACTAAGCAAGACAGCACAATAGAGTGTTTATGGCACTATGCAGCTTGTCTGGTTTCATAATATTTATTTCCTTAAAAGTAAGAAAGGATTTGTGCTTTAACTTTAAGAAAGTAGTACCAATGTTGTCCTTTTCAGTTAGCCTTTCAGTGGTCTACAATATGGCCTAAATTTCTATATCTATAGATATGTATATTGTTCTTTGGATATGCCTTCTTTAGTCTCTATCACCTAAATCATCTTTCTGCCTTTTAATTATTCACAAATTTAATCAATACCATTTTATTCTAGCATTCCATAATCATTAGGCAGTTTTTTTTCTATCTTTTTGCTTTTATAGATGGACCTGCTATGACAGCAAGATCTTTGTTTTCCCCCTGTTTATAGCTTCAGGAACAAACCTAGTTGAATCAAAGGAAATGAAAAATTCTGCAATTCTTTTTGTATTACATGTTGCTTTCTAAAGTCAAAAAAGAGAAAGAGAGAGAGAGGCCACTTCATAGTTCCACCAGCAGCAGATTAGCATATTTATTTTCCCATGTTTAAGTTTTTAACATTTTTACCATCTTTGCCAATTTGATAGATGACTATAAAGTAATATCTTACTCATAGAGGTGGATCCTTTATGGAGGTTTATATGAAGACATGGACAAGAACTACAAAATATTAGAATGTGTAGGTAGATTATTACCTGTATCAGTGGAGGGAGTACTTACCTATGTCAGATCACAAATCCCTTAGAGAATTGAAATAAGTTGATGCATCAGAATTGTCCTAATTTGTATTTCTCTAATTATTCCTGATTTTGAATACTTTGAAATGACTTGTTTCTTTTTTTGAAAACTGTTTTGTTTTGGTTTTTGACCACTTTTTTTTTTTTTTTTGGCAAATGGTTCTTAATATTATAAATTTATGTCAATTCCCCATAAATGTTGGACATTGAGGTACTATACCAGAGGTGATCTATACAAATTTTTTCTGGTCTGTATCTTTTTTTCCTGCATCTTTTCTTCCTGATGTAGGTTCAAATAATTAGATCTGGCCTTTGAGGCCATATAGTCCAACTTACTTGTTTTACAGATTCATTATCATTAGCATTTATTAATCAAGCATTAACTAATTAAGCATTTAATAAGTGCTTGCTATGTGGGTAGCACTGTGCTAGGTGATGGGGTACATATACAAAGAAGGAAGAATAAAGATTTTAAGATTATGTATGTGTAGACACATGTGAATGTTTACATAGGATTTAAAGGGACTGGAGCTATTATTACTGCTTTATAAAGAACGTTGGATATAAAGAATTTGGAGAATCACAGGAAGATTTGTAAGAAGTGATGCAGCATGATGAAAGAGCCAAAACAGTAATAATTCACAACTCCTATAATAGAAGTAAAATGAATATTGATAAGCAACAAAAACTCTGGTCAAATACAGTGGTCAGTGTTAGTACCATACCATTAAAGCGTTCTTGTAGTCTCTTTGCTTTTAGTTGTAAAAGATGAACCCTTCCATTCTATAATTTTATGTGACTTTTCATATTTAGATCATTTCTTCATTTTTAATTTATTGGTGTATTTAGTTACTTCCTAAGAACCCCCTCTCCTTTACCAAAAAAAAAAAACTTTATTGTCATCTGTTGCATGACCATAACACAGTTCATTCATTGAGAAAAAAAAACATTCGTTTTACAGAAATTAGATATATAACTACCTTGGTTGAAGTGTACATCTCTTCAGTTTGGCAAAGATTACCTCATTTTGAAAAGGAAACTGTCTTTAAAATACTTATTAAAAACTTTTCTCTCTTACGTTATTGGAAACTATAATATATAGTTAAGTAGCATGTTAGGAGGACAGGTAGGTGGCACAGTGGGTAGAGCACTAGGTTTGAAGTCAGGAAGACTCATCTTCCTGAGTTCAAATCTAGCTTCAGACGCTTACTGGCTGTGTGACCCTGGGCCACTTAGTTAACCCTGTCTACCTTAGTTCCTTATTTATAAAATGAGCTGGAGAAGGAAATGACAAACCACTCCAGAATCTTTTCCAAGAAAGCCCCAAAAGGGGTCACAAAGAGTAAGAGATAACTAAACAACAACAAAGCATATTAGGAGTATTCATTGTGTTTTGATTTGTAATGAGTGCTTGCAAAATCTTTTTTCACTCAGAAAACTTTCTCCAGCTTTATTTACTTTTAATATCTACAGTATAAGTGGGCCAAAGAGTATTTAAAAGCAACAGCATATACATAAAATAGGTCATAACTAAGTTTAAATTTATTAATTAACATGATATAACTTTAGAAAAATGGTGAAGTCCCTGGAGAGCTATAAAATAACAGTTCTTCAGGGACAGAAAGGAAAGATGCAAAATTATAAGATAGGTGGCACCAGCAGATCCTTTGGGCTGATGAATGGACCTATACAATTAAATGTTGAATTTATGTATATGTAATTCTTATTTGAATGCTCATTCCGTCTCCTCCCATATTCTCCACCTGTAACTCTGGCCTGTAAGAGTTACTATGCCCTCTCATCATTTGGTGGTCAGAGTTTCTTTTGATGAGCCGCTCTATGTTTTAGGACAGATATAATCTGTCACCATGTCTTGTACTGTAAGCCTTTCTAGCTTGTGCTTTGTTGTTCTTATGTAGACTTTGAGAACCCAGAGTCTTGAAGCAACAAGGAAATATCAGAATAGAATTCTTTTTAGATGTTGATAGATAAATGAAAAGGGAGTTAATAAAGTTGGTATTATTAAATAACAGTATGTGAAGATTTTCATCTGTGATTTTTAAAAGTGTTGATTTTAACAGTAATTATGCATATTGTTTCTGGTATATATTAATCAAAAACATCCTGTAGTGAAAAAATCAAGATTGTAGCATTAGTTTGTGACTTGCCATTAAGTAGTACTGAATTTAGTGATAATGCTTATTTCCTTGAGTATTTTGGTAAATTGAGGTTTATTGTCAGATAAACACTAATTTTCCAATTTTTATTTTATATGTATACACACACTCATATGATATATATATCTGTAAAATTCAATAAATTTAGTTTTGTGATGACTTTCTATAGAAAATTTCTGTTCTTTTCATAATTATTTTACACTAAGATATAGTACTTGACCCATTTTTTTTTATCACTTAATACATTCTTCTAGGTTTTAGAAGACTAAGTTTAGATGTCCAGTCTCCTCCGAATATTGGTTTGCGTCGTAGTGGACAAGTTGAAGGCGTTCGTCAGATGCATCAGAATGCTCCACGTAGTCAGATTGCCACAGAACGTGATCTGCAAGCCTGGAAGCGAAGAGTGGTTGTTCCAGAAGTACCACTGAGTATATTTCGGTTTGTTTAACGTTTTAATTTGTTACATTGTTTTAGAGTAGGGAGTATTACATGCATATGTATACTTTTGTATTTTTAAAGAAACTTGGGTATGTATGTTCATACATTGTATGTTTTAAATCGGACAGTGTAACATAATTATCTGGTTACACCCTTGGAATGTTTACTTTTATAATTCCCCCTTAAGATTGGTGATTTTATAGCTACACCCTACAAAAGCCGTTAAATGACTATATAGACATAGATAGATAGTGTGACAATTGTTTGACTTGGAGTTAGGAAGACCTGTGTTCATACCTTCTGTGAGAACTTGAGTGACAAGTTGCTTAACCTTTTATGTGTCATGGGCAATTTTGTAGGACTTATATACCAGATGAACTGGGAATTCTTATGCCATAAATTCCACATTTTTATGAAATCATGGTACTTTTCATGGATATGTCATATAAATCAAAATTTTTATTTTGTTATTCCTTAAAAACAGGTAAGAAATTAATTTTATTTTTAAAGATATATCCAAACTGTTAAAAAGAGAGCTCTCAAGTGGATACTTTTTAAAAAATTTAGATTTGAAATTTTTTCAATACGTTTCATTATTTCAGGATACATAGAATTGTCAAAGTCATTTTGGAAAGTAAAAAATATCCATTGACTCGTAGAGTGGGTACACTTAATTGAATAGTAAGTATAGATGGTCTAGCTATTTCTTTAATCTAGCTAAACTTCAATGCAAGCAGTGTTTTGTTTACTTATTTATTTCTGTTTTCTCCTTTTTAAGTGAATGACCTCTTCATATCATTTCTTAAATTTTGCTGGTGGAATATAACTAACCCAAATAAATAATGTGGAATAATAGTATTTTATGATGACATCAGCAAGTATTGCAGGAGAGATCACAGATTCATTAAGTAGAATTTATCTTTCTTGTCCCAGATTATTTGCAGAGTTTGTTTTCTTCTATAAGGAAAAA
>NW_020954702.1:4674358-4767092 GCF_900497805.2 Vombatus ursinus
TTTTTTTTTTTTTTTAACGTGATTGCCCTTCTCATACTTGAACTAATTAGTCAGCAAATACCTATTTAAGGCCATCAACTGTGTCAGATGTTGGGGATGAGAAGACAAAAGGAAAATATTTGCTGCCCTAAAGGAACTTAAATTCTGTAGCGCCATAGCTTCCCCAGGTCTTCTGTTCTCTAACTTAAACACCTCCAGTTCCTTTGACTTATTTTCCTGCAGACTGTCCAGACCCTTAAACCATATTGGTTGCCCTCCTCTGACACATTCTTTCCAAGGAACTGTTCTTCGGTACTAGAGAAAGTGTTATCACTAGGTTTCAGGAATGCAACAGGATGATTACTTTTTATTCTAGACATTATACCTAAGATCAGGTTAGCTTTTTTGGATGTCATGTATTGGATTTTTGGTTTCTTTAATTTACTAGTTGGCATCTTTGATTGCTTTCAATAAATAATTGCCAAGTAGAAGTCAATAAATTTTCTTACCATTTACTAGGGATAGTAATTGGACCTGTGATTTGATCAGGTAGTCAGCTGCTATTGAGGAACATGTATGAATGAGGATCTGCACTTTCTCTGTCTTAGAAAGGTGCTTAGGACACTGAGAGATTGAATGCCTTGCCCAGTGTCACACAGTTAGTATGTATCAGAGGCAGGACTTGAACCCAGTTTCCTGTGCTGACACCAGCTTTCTGTCTACACCAGTATTACTAAACTTTTGCATTGTTTCCTTTGAAAATTTAAAAGGTCTATTCAGGACATATCATAAATTTTTATGACAACAGTCTTACTGGTTTCATTCATTTAATACATTTTTTATAGTGATTCTTCAGCCAGATATTCTGATTGGAGGGCTGATGTTGGCATTAATCTTCAACCTCCTTTAAGAACCTCATCGCGTCGTAGAATTTTACGGTATTGCAGTAGCTCAGAAGATGAAGTATCTGTTGAGAAGTTATCTACTCCAAAGAGAAGGCGAAAGAGGAAAAAATGTAAACCTAAGAAGTCGGTATGAAAAAAAATCTGTGCTTTCTATAAGTTTATTTTTATTTATTTTACCAATTTAATTATAAGCATTTATTTTTGTTTTCTCCTTCCAACCTCTTCCTTCAAATTGGAAAAAAGAAAACTGTTGTAACATATGCAGTTAAGCAAAACAAATTCCTACATTGGTTATGTCCAAAAACATGTTTCATTTTGGATATTGAGTCCATCGCCTCTCTGTCAGGAGATGACTAGCATGGTTCATCTTTAATCCTCTGGAATACTGATTGGCATTGATGGAATATCTTAAGTCTTTCAAAATTGTTAACCTTTACGATATTGTCCTGTTTTTGCTTATTTTTATTTCACTTTGTATCAGTTCCTGTATGTATGCACAGGTTTCTCTGAAACTGTCTTTTCATCATTTCCTATGGGATAGTGGTATCCTATTACATTAATAAACCCAAATATGTTTAGTGTCTAGTTCTTTGCCACTTTTAAAAAGAGCTAATAGAAATATTTTTTAGCATTACGGTCCTTTTAAACTTTCTTTGGTCTAACTGTGATATAGATCAAGTAGTGGTATCATTGGATATGTGGCTATACAGTTTAGTGACTTTCGGGTCATTGTTCTACATTGCTTTCCAGAATGACTGAAAAAAAAAAAATCACAGCTATACCACAGTATATGAGTGTCTGCTTTCCCCCAGCTCCTTCAAATTTTGTCATTTTTTAAAATCAACTTTACCAATTGACAGGTATGAGGTAGAAATTCAGAGTTGCTTTAATATGCATTTTTAAAGAATGATTAATGTTTTAGAGCACTTATTTTCTATTGATAGGTTTGATTTCTTCCTTTGAAAATGCTTTAACAATTTTATCAATGGGAATGACTTTTTTCTTATAAATTTAAATCAATTATGTATCTTATAAATTAGATCATTATTAGAGAAACTTAAGATTTTTTTCTCCAGTCAACTTTTATCTTCAAAACCTTTTTATTTTATATAATCAAAATTGTGCATTTTGTTTGCTGTGATCTTCTCTAAACCTTACTAATTCATGAACCTTTCCCCTGTCCATAGTTCTGGAAGGTAAAATGTCTTCATTTTTTCCTCTGATTTGTTTATGACATGACCTTTCATACCTGAGTCATGTTATTTGGCTTATTATGTTATTTGGTATGAGATATTGGTCTAGTCATAATTTCTGCTACACTGCTGTCCAGTTTTCCAACATTTTTTGTCAAGGAATAAGTACTCAACTCCAGTAGCTGACATCTTTGAGTTTATCAAATGTTAGGCATCTAAATACTGTGTAGCTGATTTGTTCCACTAATGAACCTTTCTCTTACTTCTTAATCAGCACCAAATTATTTTTATGATTATACTTTGTTGTATATTTTGGGAACTACTACTGCTGGTGCCCCTTTCTCACTATTTTTTTCATTATTTCTCTTGAGATTCTGTACTTTTGGTTCCACCAGATTAATTTTAGTATTATTTCTTAGTATTTTGATTTGTTTGGTGCTAAATAAACAAATTTAGGTAGTGTTGTCATTTTCATTGTATTGGTTCAGTTGTGCTCAATTGTATTGAGCTCAGTTGTTAATTGAGTAATTAACATTTCTTCAATTATTTAAGTCATTCTATTTCTTTAAAGAATGTTTTGCATTCCTATAGTTTTGGGAACACTAATATTTTGGATCTTCTACTGTATAGAATTTGCAAAGGATGACTCCAGCTGAGCTTGAAAATATAGAACTATTATATGAATTTCATCCTCCAGTTTGGATAACAGATACTACACTTCGAAAATCTCCATTTGTTCCTCAAATGGGTGATGAGGTAAGAGTGGTAAATTTTTTGTAGGTATGATAAATTTTGGTAGATAATAAAATCAGGCTTAATTATTTGTTATTCTATATGCCTTAATTTTCTTTTTGTAGGTAATATATTTTCGACAAGGTCATGAAGCTTATGTTGAGGCAGTTAGGAGAAATAATATTTATGAGCTGAACCCCAACAAGGAGCCATGGAAGAAGATGGATCTTAGAGTAAGTTTTATTACCATTTTTTGTGTAAAAACAATTTTACCTTTGCATACCAACACTTAACACATACCTGGCATATAGTAAGTTCTTAATAAATACTTGCTTATTTGACTATAATTAGTTTATGGGTTCATTTTACAACCTTTTGGGAACAACTATATATGCATAGTCATGTAAATTTCCATTTGTCAGTTTTATAAAAGCAAATAACTTTTTACTGTTGTCTTCTAAACCTTAAGATTTAACATAGGCATTGACTTAAAGAAAAATACTATAATAAAAGGTTAAAATGCTAGTCCTAAACATGAAAATAAAAATGTTACTTATTGCCTATACAAACAGAACACTTAAATTGAGAGGAGGGTAAGTGGATAGTGCTATCTGTAAAGGAAGAGATAGGGAGTCTTTAAGAGATTGCTTAATAATGCTTTTAACAGTACCACTCAAGTAACTTTTTAAAAATCTCTTGAAGGATCAAGAATTGGTAAAAATAGTTGGGATGCGGTATGAGGTTGGTCCCCCTACACTATGTTGCCTTAAGCTCGCTTTTATAGACCCAGCCACTGGAAAGCTTCTGGACAAGTCCTTCTCTCTTAAGTATGTATTTTTCTGTTTGTTTAGTTATGAATTAAATTTTGATATCACTAATATGAGTATTGTTCTGTGCTAATGGGTTGGTGCCAATAGCAGATACTTGATGTTCAAAAGGGATGAAAAACCTTGACCTGTCTTTTGCATTCTAGTAAAAAGAGTAAACAAAGAATTGTAGGTATTTGAGAATGTTTATGGTTGTACTCAAGTTGACATGGGGAGGGAGCAAGGGCAAATGGGTTTTTTATAGCAGCCACTTGGGGTTTGAGTCTTAGGTTTGATATTCTGGTGCACTACTCTTGGCATGTGTTGTGAGAATTGCTGACCTATGAGAGAAATTTGTTCTAGTCTTTTTTTGTTTTTTTGTTTTTTGGAACGGGAGCATGTGTTAGGCAGCAGGGAATATTATTGGCTGCAATAATTATGCAATGAAATTAATAAAATACATTATTTTAGATATCATGATATGCCAGATGTTATTGACTTTCTTGTACTACGTCAGTTTTATGATGAAGCACGACAGAGGAACTGGCAAGCTCGTAAGTCTTTTAAGTTTCTACAAAACCTTACATGTTAGGATAGATTATATGATGTGATTGAGTAATGTTGATTTTGTATCTGCATTTAATAATAAGTCTTTGCAAGATTAGTAGACTGTTGTTAATACTAATCTCAATTCAATAACCATTTAGTATATACTATTTGCAATGCATTATTTAATAGATTCTCAACATTTTTTACTTTCAGAAGGGTATGTTTTGGGGAAAGATTTACTATTTAAATAATTCCTTGTGAATACTGAGTGTTTTTTCCATTTTTTTTTTTTGGTAGTTGATACTGGTTTATAACACAAATTGGCCTAAGAATTCCCAGATTATAAACAGAAAACTGTTTTAATTTATTCAGATCTTTCGACCTGATTGCTGTGTTAATCCAAATTTAGATGAGAGGTGTCTAAAGATGTTAGTATTCATTTTGTATACTACACACGATACAAATTAGATTGTAGATATTTATATCTTCAGTGCCCTTCTTGACAGACGTAATTGAAATTAGGCAAACAGGTATACTTATTACATATTTTTTAATCAAATATAGGAATTAGAAAATGAATTACAGAGAAGTTTTTTGTGTCAGGCTCATTTTTTGTTTTGTTTTGTTTTGTATAAGGTTTTTGTTCTCCCATGTTATTGCATAATTGATAATTTGAGTTGACTTTAAATACCCAAAATACACTTAGAAAGTTAGCTTGGTTTTCTACTTCAGAGTTGTACACATTTGCCTTACTATTTAGTGTATATAGTTATATGCTCTCAGGTGTATGGAGGAACAGGTAAGAAAATAATTTTACATTGAGTTTAGTTTATAGCAGAGTTCGTCTTTCTTTCATCAAGTCTTGCTTTCCTCTCATCTGAAAAAAAATCATTTTCAGAGCACATCTAAAACATTTAATATGGCAGGTTTAAAGCCTTTATTATAATAGATCTTCCTAGTTTCTGCACTAAGAAAAGATAAGATCTAGGCAATCATCATCCTTTGAAATACAAGATAATGGGAGAGTACGGTTGCTCTTAACATGCTATTCTTAACAGTAATATCTGCACAGGTAATCAGTATTGTTCTGGGACTAGAAGTAGAGGAAGTTTTTCTTGAAGTAGAATGTCTGGCCAAAAGGAGAAAAAGATGAGGCAGCTGGTACATGTGAGGGTTAACCTTCATACAGTCAAGTCCCAAAGAATTAAAGCTACCATCCGTATATTTTTTGGAACCCCTGGAGACGTAAGTTAGAAGCTCTCATTTTATTTTCCCCTACCCATTTAAGTTTTTAAAAATTTTGTTCTCTACAACTAAACTTGTGGAGATCATATTCAAGTGCTTTCTTGTGACTTAAGTTAAACAGTTTTGTGGCTGAAATTCTTTTACCACATTATTTTTCCATAACTTCAGTTCAGACATTAGTTCCCAAACGTTCAAGACGGTGACATTTGTGGTGCTTTAACACCTGTAATAGACACAAGTTGGTATGCTCTACTTGGGATCTTTTGATTTCTATACTAAAAAGGCTTTTTTTCTCCCACAAGAAAATCTTTGAAAGAAAATCAACTGGCTTCAAAACAAATAATTAACAAGGCTTTTCAGCTACAATTTAAAACATGATCATATTCTTCCTTGCCACTTCATTTGTGACCTGTGCCTTTTTCTGTTTCGGTTGGTGGTCTTGAACTGAAAAGGTTTTTTGTTTGTTGAAATAGAGAAAAATTATCTTGTGCAAATGAAAGAAACTACTATAAAAGTAATTGTTATTTTAAAAATAGAGGCCCTTCTTAACCAGTTTTGTACTTCAGAAAGATAGCTCATTATTATGTTGAGTGCTGTATCACTTTTCTGTTATTAATTATTTTAATCTTCCCTGAATTATTTTAAGTGCCACAATATAACCAAAATTATTTATTATGAAGTATGAAGAATTTTTTTATAATTTTTTTCTATCTTTCATCTCATCAGGTCACTAGTATACATCCATTTCATCATTTTCTTCTTGTTGGTTTTGTTATAAAGTTGATGTTTGTTTTAGAAACAGTGTATCTCTATGGTGAGATCATTTTATTAAAGGTAGACTCTTCAAAATTTTATAGCTAATAATACTTGTTTAATTCTTTGTTGGTATCTGATGTTTCTAGTCAATTTGAGAAATAATGTAGATTTCAAAAGTTGCATCTTAGTTATATTAAAGCATTTTAGGATGTTTGACTCAATCAGTCAAATCAATCTGTGTGGGCCCAAAGTTTTGTAAATCTAGTAGGTAAGGGCTTGTATTTATAAAGTAGCTGTGGTTTTATTTTGTTTTGTTTTGCAAGTTTCCACAAGATACTCTGAAAATTTTTCTTCAGATAGTCTGCTTTTTTGAGAAGCATGCCCCACATAAAGTTGCCCCAAGCAGCACCAGCTTTCATAAATATTCGTAAACTATAATTCAACCACACCCCAAGTCCAGAAGAATTCCAATTAAAATAATTTAATTCCTCACCGCATCCTGAACAATTTAATCAGCTTCCACATAATCTTACTTGTCCTATTTGTTATACCATTCCTAAAAAAGGCAGAAAGTGGATTTGCTTCCAGAGACTCTAGCCTCTCATGCTACCTTTTCTACTCATTTTGCTGGCTATTTCTGGATTCTTTTCTTTCCCAATTCAGTCTCTGTGAAAGTTCCTCTCCTTCCAAAGAAGAGAAATAAAAGGCATTCACTTCTACTTCTCCTTTTGAAGCTAGCCAGCTTACTGACTGATTTCCAAAATGCTCACTAACCAGTTGGTTCTTTTATTCTCCAATAGCCAGATGAAATCTTTTGTGCTCTGAGAGTCATACAACAATTGGAAACTTCAGAGGTAGCTCTGATGGCTTGTGAGATCTTCTCAACTTTCACCCATCAGCATTCAAGCAATTCATCTTGTACATGTTTCTTGAGATTTCCCTATTACAGTCAAGTCTCTCTAAAGACTGATTTTAAAGTTTTATGATTTATGGGACTGTCTCTTAGGAGACTCCTAGTCCCACTTACAGTATTATTCCCGTGGAACTAGTTACCTTTAACAATATTGTTGCACTTAAAGCTACAGTAGTGCTTGAAAATTTATCTTATTTCTCTTTTTCATTACAAAGAATTAGAATCACGAATTTTTGTGAGTTGTTTTATAGTTTTCTTACGGCAGTGTGGGTAGCTTTTTTTAGTGATGGTTTTGGATTGACAGCAAAGGGTGTGTTTCTTTTAAAAAATTATGTGTGTATATAGGCATATATTTATGTGTATATATACACACATATATGTATATGAAACAATGATGAATTTAAAACACATTACATATAGAATAAAAACCATGAAAAATTTAGTTGTAGAATATTTAAACCACACATTTTTAAATTTAAAAATTTAAATTTAAATTTAATTTAATTTTTAATTTAAATTTAGAAATTTAAACCAGCAGCCTTTATTACTAAAAACAAGTATATACACCTTATAAATTCATAACTTTGTTCATGTTATTTTTATCATACCCTATTTTCCTCTCAACATTTTTTTTGTCTGAGAGTATTTACATAATTGCATTGTCTTTCATCCTTCATAAAATATTTTTACAAACATTTATGTAGTACTTTCCGTGGTGTCAAATGTGGTAGGTATTTAATATTTTATACTTTTTAATAATAAACACAAGTTTCTGTGACATATATAAAGCTACTCTTTTATATAGAGCTTTAAGGCTTACAAACCATTTTATAAATATTATCTCTCTTAATACTTATAACAACTTTAGAAGGAAGATACTATTATTCCCATTTTATAGGTGATGAAACAAGCTGAGGGGTTAAATGACTTGCCCAAGACCATATAGCTAGTAAAGGTGTGAGGCAGGATTCGAATTCTATCCTTTGTGACTCCAAGTCCAGTGTTCCATCTATTGCACCACCTAGCTAGAGATGATAGTTAGAGGTATTGTCTTATTTAAGAATCAGATTATTATTTCTAGTTTAGTTATCTCTAGTTACATAATAGCTAACATTTATATATAAGGCAGCTAGGTTGAATATCAGATGGAGTGCCAGACCAGGAGTCAGAAAGACCTGAGTTCTTGTCCTGCCACTTCCTAGCTATATGAACATGAGCAAATCACTTAACTTCTGTCTCTAATCTGTAAAATGAAGATAATAATAACACCTAATTCCTAGAATTATTGTGAGAATAAAATGAGATAATACTTTTCAAGTGCTTAGTAAACCTTAAAGTACTACATACATGCTAGCTAGCTTTTATAATAATGATGATAATCATTATTATTATTATTATTATATAGCACTTTAAAATTTATAAAGCATTTTACATTCATTCTTTCAGATAGTAACAGCTTTAGGAATTGGAATGCTATGTGGTAAATTTCCAGCTTGTTAGCAGCTTGCTAAAATTCTAGCTTATTATGGGCTTGTATAATTGTGATTTTTTTTCTTTTGATGATGGCATATATTTAATTTGGGTACCTGAACTAGACAAATGCATTCTGATTTAGACTGTGTTGTGTTCCCAGTGTGTTTCTATTTGTTGTTTGATATTTTAGTAGTTTTATTAATGCAGGCATCAGTATTTGTCCTGGTGAGAGTTTTTGGACTCAGTAAGTTTTTTAGTTTAGTATAATTCATTATAGCCACTAAACGGTCACATTAGTTATGGGACTTTCTAGTCATTGATATGGTAATATCAACAACTCAAGTGAATAAGTAATTTTTATCAGAAATTTTATTTAAAATAAGAAAATAATGTTGTTCATTGTGTACTTCCTGCATAATCTTTTTAAAAGTCTGGTAGTTCTTTGCATTTTAAAAAATAGTTGCTATTTCTTTTACAGGAGACAGATTTCGATCTATAATTGATGATGCTTGGTGGTTTGGAACAGTGTTAAGTCAAGAGCCCTTTCAACCACAATATCCAGATAGTCATTTCCAATGTTACAATGTTAAGTATGTACAAAGATTTATGTTTACTATTCATTCAACACACATTTATTAAGTCCCTACTATGTGCACATACTATTCTAATTCCTTAAGTTAGAAAGATATATATGACACAGACCCTGGGAAGATAAGATCAGAAATAACTGATACAAAGGAGAAGAACAATGGATTAGCACTCTTAGAAAACTGAGGAGGTAGCTACCCTTTTCATCAAGGGATAGAAGTGGTGGGTTCAATACTAATGGAAGCTACCTGGAAGAGAAGTTGTGCCTGAGTTGGAGCTTGAAGGAAATGAAGTTTGGGGATAGGAGAAAGCAAGATGTGAATAAGGAATGGAAAATAATCCAGTTTGGGTGCCATATTGAATATTTGAATAACAGTTCACTTTTGTGTGGTGATTTAAGGTTTATGAAATACAACACAATAGGAAATAGTGTAAGATAAAGGTAGGAAAAAATCAGATTGTAGAGAAACTTGAATGCCATAATCAAAAGTTTCTACTTTATTCAATCAGTAATGGAAAACCCATAAAGGTTTTTGTGTGGATTGGTAATGTCATCAGAACTGTTTATTAGGATGATTACTTGTATGATGTATAAAGAATGTATAGATAAGAGGAGGGTAGATGAGAGACAGACTTGTAATACAGATTATTACAATAGTCTAGGTAATAAGAGGATCTGAACAAAAGCTTTTATGGTGGGAGTTGAGGAAAAGAGGGGGTGGATATGAAGTAGATTTAACAACACTTTTACATGATTGGATTTATAGTGGTGTCAAAGATGACTTGAGGGATTCTTAACTTGGGATCCCTAAACTTGGTTTTTAAATTTTTATAACATTGTATTTCAGAATAATTGGTTTCCTTCATAATGCCTTTTTTATTTTATATATTTAAAAACATTCTGAGGAGTCTATAGGTTTCACCACAATTCCAAAAGAAATACATGACACAAAAAAGTTAATAACCTTGGCTGTAGGTGACTGGGTAGATAAGGTTACCTACCATCACCATCAACAGAAAAGTTAGGGAGAGGAACAGGTTTGAGGAGGAGAGAATAAATTCAGTTTTGGACATAATGAGTTTAAAGCTTGTGGGCCCATCCTGATGGACATAGCTAGCTGGCATTTGGAAACATGGGACTGGCAACCTGGGGAGAAAGTGGGAGCAAGAGATACTGATTTGAGAGTCGTCTGCATTAAGGGATACTATAATTGAAGGTATTGAAGAGCTAAAGATGTGAGTTGGGGTATGAATGAGGAGTCTGCAGAAATGATGAAAGAGTGGTAAGGGAGATGAGGAGTCACTGTCATAGAAGCCAGAGGAACGGAGAATATTTATGAAAATCAGAAAGACATGTCTGACACCAGTCAAACAGAAACAGGAAGATGCCAAATTGTGTGCCAAGAAATACAGGGTATCCCCAAAGATCTTGTTTCAGTTTTAAGTTTAAAACTGAAACAAGACTTTTGAAGCATTCTTTATAATATAGAATATTTAAGTTGTCTCTCCCTATAAAATATAAGCTCCTTGAAGGCAGAAGCTGACATGCTTTTGTATTTATATCTCCAGAGCTTAGCATAGTGCTTGGTACATGGTAAGCAATGAAAATTTTTTTTTTATTCAATATCTGAGGGAGATTTTTTAAAAATTCACTTAGTTTAGCCTTACAGTAAGGATTCATTATGTTAAAGATCAGAAGATGGGTTGATATTGATTTGACTAGATATAATGCCATTTTAAACAATGCAAATAGTGTTTACATTTTAATTTTTAGACTAGTTAATATCTTACATCATTAGTCATGTTCCTTTTTTAAAAATCTGCCAATGGTGTCTAGTCCCAGCTATCATTTAAAATGTTTTTTACAAAGACTTAACTCTTTCTTTTTCTCTGACCTACTGATTAAATAGGTGGGACAATACTGAAATAGAAAAGCTTAGTCCGTGGGATATGGAGCCAATTCCTGATAATGGTATGTGGAAACTAACTAAATTATAAAGAATCATAGAATTTTAGATCTAAAAGAGGCTTTAGGGATTGAAGTCAATCCTGTCATTTACATATGAGCAAACAAGCCCAAAAAGGAAAATTATTTGCCCAGAGTCTCACAGTTATTAGTAGACATCAAGACTTGATTTTAGATTTCATATCATCTGATCAAATTCAACATTTCTGAATCTAAATTTGTTATATCTTCCCAATCTGACCAGTTTTATTAGTTCTTTTAATGATTTTTTTTTCAGTCTCAATCTTGGCATTATCTTGATTACCTAGATATCTTCACTTCACTTCTGTCTTATTTTCTTTTTATTACATAATTTTATCTTTTCACTGTTTTACCTTTTAATAAAGCTGACAGCATAATAACCAATGGAATTCATTTAACACTTTAGAATTTACAATATTTTGAAGATAGTAGGAAGTGTTCTTTTTGGTCTGGTTCTATGGTTTCATCAATGAAGGAAAATCCTGATATGGAACTCCTTCCTCTGTTGTAGAACAGCAAGTCATTTGTAACTTAAAGAGCTGCCTTTGGCATAGAGAAGTTAAGTGCTTTGCCCATGATCACACAGGTAATATATGTGAGAGGTGGGATTTGAACTTGTGTCTTCTTGACTGAAGCTGGACTTCTTTAGTATGCCATGCTGCCCATAGAGGTTATTCTTTCCATTTTACATATGGGAGAACTAAGACCCAGAGAAGTTGTGGTTTGTCTGTTGTGACATATCATGGAAGTAATGGAGCTAGGACTTGAACAAAGAGCTCTTGACCCCAAGTCTACTGTTCTTTTCCATTATGCTATTATTGATAAATGTAGAAATTATAGTGCTCTTTCTTGGGATGCCAAATACTAAAGAAAAATTATTCCCACTATCCCTTGCCTTCACTTCTGCTCATGCACATGCTGTTGAACAAATCTAGAGAAGATCATGAAACCATGCTGAGCCCATTACAAATTTATGTTATAATCTTAACTGGAACCTCACTGCAACAAGGCAATCATTTTTTACCTCTCTAATCCACAACAACTTTTTATCCTTCCTTAAACCTCCCAACAGTTCTCCTTTCCCCACTTTCTTACCTCAGAACCTTGCTTCACTTTCACTGGAAAAAATTGAGGCCATTTGCTGAGAGCTTCCTATTCTTTGTTCCTTCTTCTCAAATCACTCGGTGGTTTCTCCCGTTGTTTACTCCTTCCACCTCTTTTACCCAAAGAAATGACTCTTCTTGCCGAGGCAAACCCCTCTACATGCCCAAGTGATCCCATTCCATCCTGTCTTCTCCAATAGATTACCCCTTTATCATTCCTACTTTCTCACTAATTTTCAGTTTCTCTCTTTCTATTGTCTGCTTCCTACAGATATGTCCATGTCTCCCCTCTATCCTCAGAAAGCCCTCATTTAATCTGTCCATTGTCCCTTGGTTATTATCCTATATCTCTCCTTTTGTGGCAAAACTTGAGAAGGGCCATCTGAAAAAGACCCCTCTATCACCTTTTCTCTTCTTCTTAACTCTCTGAAATTTAGCTCTCTGGCTTCATTTGATTGAATCTTCTCTTTCCAAAGTTGCGTATGATCTTTTAATTGCCAAATCTAATGACTTTTTCATAGTCCTCATTTTTCTTGACTTCTCTGCCACCTTCACGCTGTCAGTCAAGCTCTTCTCCTTGATAACTCCATTCTGTCTAGGTTTTTGTGATACTACTCTTTCTGGGTTCTCCTCCAAACTGCTGCTTTTTTCTCCTATGCTGGATCTTCATCCACATCATACCTGCTAACAGTCAGTCTTATATTCTACCTCTACACTATTTCACTCAGTGATCTTACCAGTTCCTATGGTTTCAGTTATTACCCCTATATTGATGACTCTCAGAGCCATCTGTGACTTAACCATATTACCCCTCTTATTCTACTAGTGTGATCACCTTCAGGATCAAATATAAAACCCCCTATTTGGCTTTCAAAGCCCTTTGGAACCCAGCTTCTTCCTACCCTTTCATAGTCTTATTATACTTTTACCACTCTCCATGCATTCTGCAAGCCAGTAATACTAGCCTTCTTACTGTTATTATCACATGACATTCTCTCTCCCAAATGTTGAACATTTTGAGTGGCTATTTTTTGTGTCTAAAATACTATTTTTCCTTATCCATGCCTCACAGCTTTCCTTGCTTCCTGTAGATATCAGCTGAAGTTCCACCTTCTGCAAGAAATCCCACCCAATCTTCCTTAATCTTAATTTCCTCTTCTAATACCATCAGTTTATCCTTTATATATTCTATTTGTACATACTTGCTTGTATGATGTTTCCTTCTTTATATATACTAAGCACCTTGAGAGCAGGATTGTTTTTTATTTGTTTTGGGTTTTTTGCTTTTCTGTGTTTCCCCTGTACTTAGCACATTACCTGGTACATTGTGGGTGCTTAATAAAATGCTGGTGAACTGACTGACTGATGTGCCCATATCAATTTCACCTTTTCTGTTAATCATCTTTTTTATATTCCCTGGGCATAATCCTTCAATCTTTTTGCTTCTATAGTCCATGTTTGTAGTCTAATTTACATCCTTATTTGAAAAGATAGAAGCCATATTGCATGAGATCCCATACCTACCTTCACCTCAACATATCTCTATGTATACAATCTCCTCCTTTTGGTCTGAGAGAGTTGTCGCTTTCTCTCCAGAAAAACACCTGGGGTTCTCCTCCCACATCTTTCCAACCTACCCTCTAGGTGATTTCCCAATAGATCTTGACATTTTTAAAACAATAAAATTTTTGTTCACCTTGCAAACAGGTTAACTGCTTCTTTTTTTAACTTTTCCGTTCCAGATTTCTTCAATCCATGGTTTTTGTGCAGTCTCCTTGACTCTGACTCTTGACCTCAGTACTTTGACTCCTAAAGATATTTGATGTTAACCACTTGAAATGATTTCCTCTTTCCGTGACATCCTTATTTTCATTTCTGTTACTAAATGCCGTTTGTGTTCTGATTTGTGTCTATCAGTATGTCCAAGACTTAATGATTTTAGATTTCATATCATCTGATGAAGTTCAACATTTCTAAATCTAAATTTGTTATATCTTCCCAATCTGACCAGTTTTATTAGTTCTTTTAATGATTTTTTTTTCAGTCTCAATCTTGGCATTATCTTTACTTCCCATTTCCTTTACCTTTTATAATCCATCGGTTATTAATTCCTATCAGTTCTTTCTTCACTATGTATGTATTTATCCTTTATCTACTACTACTGTAAACACTCTAAGCTAAATATCCTCATCATGTTACTGAGTTTTTGTGAATATTTTACTAACTTGTCTTTTATTTCTTTTTTCCTTCAAGCTATTCTCTGAACTTTGGAAAGATTATAGGTGTTTTGTGGATCTTTGATTTCATTAATGTGTATGCTCCCTTCAACAATACAGTTTATCACAAATAGGATGTTTGCTCATTCTTTGTGAACTTCTGCCTGTGTTCTCCCATAAGTTCACCTAGCATTATCGAACACCTTCCTTGTAGTTTCCTGGACAAATTCCTGTTCTTTTTTAATTAAAACTAAAACTTAATTGCACTTATCAGCAAATAGATAATTTATGAAGAGTGCTTCTGTGGCATGCCATTCATGAAACATGAAATAATCCAGTGTTATTGTTGGCATTACTGACAGTGTTTCAGAGCATTCTGTATACAACAGTATTATCACATTCCTACCATGATTCTAAAGTACATCCTAAACATCTGGTGACTAATATTATATGTATTATAAAAATTAGGAAAGTTCAGGCTTCATCTTTTCCCAAATGTATTTCTTTGTTTGCAAAATTCATATTCAAATAGTTGTGTTTCTTATTTTTATACAGAAGTTCTTTCAAATACCAAATAATTATCAGAAAGGATATAGAAATAGTAGAGTAAAATCTTGATCCAGAAAGTATAAGAATTAATACATTGAGTACAATTAGCATTTATTATGACATATTTTAAGACAAATTTTAAATTTATTTTTAGAAATAAATTTATTTTTATATGTATTTATGATGTGTCTCCAATTGCCTTCCTTCAATTAGTCAAAAAAAAAAAAGAAGAAAAGGAAATGAAAACCTTCATTAAAAACACGCATAGTCCTGTGAAACAAATCCATATGTTGGCAATGTGGGGAAAACATATGTTTCTTTCTAAATTTAATGTTTATCACTTATATGACAGGAAGTGAGGTAGAGTATTTTGTCTTCAGTCTTTTGTCCTTGTAGTTTATCATTGATCATTTCAAAGTTTTCTTAAATCATTGCTCTCATAATAACTCCCACCTACCCATGCGTGCCTTCTGTAGGGTCCTGTGATGATGCTATATGTTTTGCCTACCATATCAAGTCCAAAATCATCTTCCTTGGCTTTCAAGCTCTGTGATTCAACCCTTTGCACTTCCTGGAGGAGGATAACCCCATGGCACAGCCATTAAGAGTGAGCTGAAATTTTAGGGAAGAAAATCCCTACTTCCCTGTGTCCACAAGGCAGTTAGGTGGCACAGTAGATAAAGAGCCAGACCTGGAGTCAGGAAGAACTGAGTTCAAATATGGCCTCAGGCACTTAATAGCTATGTGATCCTGGGCGAGTCACTTTGTCTCTCTTTGCGTCTGTTTTCTCTACTGTGAAAAGGAGTAATAATAGCATCTGCTTCTCAGGGTTGTTGTAAGGATCGAATGAGGTAATAACTATAAAGCACTTAGCATGGTGCCTGGCACATAGTAAGCACTTTATAAATGTTAACTATTAAAAGTGTAAAAGATTTGTAAAGTGAGATGTTTGAATGTAAAAGTATAGTTTTATATTTTCCTATTCATTCTTTTTTTTTCTTGTGTCATATTTTTATTTATATATAGTTGATCCACCTGAAGAATTGGGAGCTAGTATTTCAGTGACTTCAGATGAACTAGAGAAGTTGTTATACAAACCCCAGAATGGTGAATGGGGTAAAAAATCCCGGGATGAAGAATGTGAAAGAATAATCAATGGCATTGATCAGCTTTTGAATCTTGGTAACAGTTTACATTTTATTAGAAATATCAAAATTTTGCAAATCATCAACACAAATTGTTGTTTATGAGATATTTACATTGTATTTTGAATTAATGTTTTGGTTTTACTAGTTATCTTAATTTGACTATTTCCTTGGTGAATAATTTTGAGAGAAATGACAGGATTTAATTTCTTTTTAAAAATAAGATTTATTGGTGTCCTTTGTTTTTATATTGTTCATTTCTGGAAATCTTGTTTTGCAAATAAGAAAAAAATATACAGTACAGTCACTGTATGGAAGTACAGTGTGTTCCAAGCTTTCAGTGTCTTAAAGATCTTAGATCCAAGTCAAAGTCTGATTGTTAACCCTTTCCCCCGCTCCTTTCCTTTGGCCTTGGTCTGAGCTCTACAAGTTTCTGACTTGGGTTTGGGTCTGAGCAACAGTAGAATGCTGCTAGACTCAGCCCTTTATTAGCCAACTGGAAGGCTCTCTAGGCTTCACCATGGTACAGGCTTCCTGTCTTCATTATTCCTCTGCAGGCTTCAGATTGGACTAGGAGTTGGAACTGAGACCCCCACCCCTACCTCACCCCTGCTCCTGGTGAATGAGCCACAAAATTGCTACTTACCTCTGACCTTGTTATTTCTACCTTCCCTCCACTGATCCCTACTCCTCAGCATAGGTCCTGGATCTTTGATATGGAACTAGGTAGTGGATGCCAGATCTGCCAAATGTCACTTGTTCCTATCACAGTATCCCAGTATGGATCTGGGACCTCTTCATGACCCAGTGCACATCCTCTCCTTGTGCATATTCCTGGCCAGACCATATCCCCAGTTTTCTTAGACTTATGTTTTTTAATGCCGGCCTAAGCACTCTGTATGACTTTTTTTTTTTTTTTACTTTTCCCATCAGGATTTGGTCTGGTGTGTTTTCTAGATCTGTTTTGGGCAGTTTGATGGGGAGCTTCTTGCTATTCTGCTGTCTTGGCTCTACCTCTCAATAAATCAGTCAGCTCACAACCTCCATGTCATTTTTAAATACTCATTTTTTTCTCTCCCTCCCTTACCCTCACCCCCTAATATCTAGTCTGTTGCCAAGTTCTTCATTCTGCCTTCATAACATCTCTCCTGTATGCCCCTTTTTCTTCTCCAACACTGCCACCACCCTGATGAAGGCCCTCATCTCTTCATGCCTAGCTTACTGCAGTGTCCTTCTGTGGCTGGTTTCTTCCTCCTCTAGTCCACCTTCCATTTAACTATCAGACTAATCTTCCTAAAGCACAGATCTGATCATGTCACCTTTCCCCACTCTTCCTTTACTCACTAACTTTGCTGGCTCCCTTTTACTTCCAAGATCAAATATAAAATCTTCTGTTTGGCTTTTAAAACCCTTCATAACTGTCTTCTCACCATCTTTTCTCTGCCATTTACTTGCAGTTCAGTGACACTAGGTTCCAGGATGTTCTTTGAGGAAGACACTCCTGATTCCTTCACCAGCTGTCCTCCATGCCTAGAATTCTGTCCTTCCTCATCTTCACTTCTGGTTTCCCTGGCTCAAGTCTAAACCAAAATCTGATCTTCTGCAAGAAGCCTTTCTAGATCCCATCTCTTTTTATTATTTCCAATTGTGTGTGTGCGTGTGTGTGTGTGCGCGCGCGCGTGCGCGCACTCACACATGCACACACACACACATATATATCTTGTTTATGCATCATTATTTTCACATTGTCTCCTACATTATTCTGAAAGCAGTAATTGGGTTTTTTTTGTTTTGTTTTGGGTTTTGTTTTGTTTTGTTTTTGTCTTTCTTTGTATCCGGCACATAGTGGATACTTAATAATTCCTCATTGATTTATTGGGCACCTACTATATATACCAGGCCCAGTGCAAGTTTATATACTTAAGACACAAATGTAATGAGGTCTGCATTCTATCAGGGGAAACATATACATATAAATACATACAAAATAAATACAAGATAGTTTGTGGAGAGAAACATTAGCAGCTTGGGTAATGATGAAACATTTCTCATGTCAGAGAGGTGATTAAGTAGAACTTTGAAGAAAGCTAGGGATCCTGAGAGGTAGAGATGAGGGAGAGTGCCTACAGCCTAAGTAAAGGCATGAAGATGGAAGATGACAGTTTGTATGTGAGTGAAAGAAAGAAGGCCAGTTTGATTGGACAATTAAATGCATGAAAGGCAGCTAGGTGGAGCAGCAGATGTGGCCTCAGACACTTACTAGCTGTGTGATCCTGGGCAAGTCACTTAACCCTGTTTGCCTCAGTTTACTCATCTGTAAAATAAGCTGAAGAAGGAAATAACAAATCATTCCAGGATCTTTGCCAAGAAAGCCTCAAATGGGGTCACAAAGTGTTGAACGAGACTTGACTGAACAATGGAATTGGAGCCAGGTTGTAAATGGAGTTTGTATTTGATTTAAGTTAACAAAAAGCTGTTGGAGTTTATTGAGCAGAGGAGAGATACAGTTATGTCAGTGCTTTATTAGGTGTGTCACGATTGGATTTGAATGAGTCAACATTGATATAGGACAAAAGACTATTGTAATAGAGGTTACTGGGGCTGTGAGAATATGGAGGGAAAATGGATTTGAGAGATGTTATAAAGCTAGAACTGCCAAGATTTGATGCTTAGTTAGGATATGTATGGTGAAAGAGACTAAGAAGTTATGGATCATTCTAAGTTTAGGAACTTGGATGAATAGAAAGGTATTGGTGCCTTCAACAGAAATAGAGAAGTTCCAAAGGGTGGTGCATTTGAGGGAGAACTTACAGGGGACCTCTGTTTTGGACATGTTGAGTTTGAGATTCTTATGAAACACATAGTTTTAAATGTTCAATAGGCAGTTGATGATAACAGAAGTGGAGCTCAGGAAAGACACTAGGGAGGGATATGTAGATCTGAGAGTCATCTGCATAGAGATGATGATGAAGTCCTTGGGAACTGAGAAGGTTACAGAGAGAGAAGAGGGCCTAGAACAGAGCCTTAGGGCATATGTGTAGTTACATAAAGGTAGGTAAGTCTTTTCTGCCAAGTGGAAGGAAACAAGTTTCATTATCTTTGGGTCTGTGTTCACTGAGATGTAGTTATTCAAATGGCCATTTTATTTAAATGGCTTTTTTTTTTTCTTGTAACAGATATAGCTGCAGCTTTTGCAGGTCCAGTTGACCTGTGTACATACCCAAAGTACTGTACAGTGGTAGCCTATCCGACAGATCTTTACACCATTCGGATGAGACTTGTCCATCGATTTTACAGGTCAGTAGCCAATTAAGGAATTTAATTTTAAAATGTGCTTCCTTCTTCCTATCTACAAGATTTGTAGTAAACAAGGAGAATGAAGATTTTGTTTACAAAAAACAAAAAAATTATAAGATTAGAATCTTATTATTCTAGTTTCTTTTATTTTAGGATAACTTTGGTATTAAAAAAGGAACTATATCTGTTAGTCTTAGTCATTATTTTTTCTTTATGTTTGTCTAAAGAGTTGACCATCTTAAGGAATAACAATGAAAATAATTTTTCTCCTGCTAATGTGATTTCCTATATTGTGGATGGATATATTTCTTCTATATTTATTATTTAGTCCTATATGAAAAATAAAGGCTTTTTTGTGAAGATTTTATCAGTAATAAAAAATGCTTTGTGCATGAACAGTATTTTTAATTCACTATCTGTGGTATAATCTCTTTTAAAAGTAATATTTTTTTAAACTATTCCAACTTCCAAGTTTAGAAAGTGATCCCTGGTTGTAGAGAAGTGGAAATGGTTAGAAAGGAATAATTGACAAAAAAAAAATTTAGAATTAAAGTAGCTCTGAGACTACTGAAGAATGTTTTCTAAATAAAAGCAATTATTTTATTAAATTTTCCAAAATATATTGGATCATTCTTTGTGGGAGATAGTATATGATGTAGTATATTCTTGGCAGGGATGTGTACTCTAGAACTAATGATTTAATATGGTTTACTGTTTTACTTATAAGTCATGTTAGCTAAATGGCATTTCAAATTAGTTTCTAATATTAGCATGTTAACCTACTAATTAACTGATTTTATTCTTAAAGTCTTTAATTTGGTTTATAATTATGCTTCAGTTTGGTAGATTATTGAGTATTATTAAAGACCAATCATGACTTTGTACCTGGATCAACTCTAGAATATCTAGAAATACAAACTTTATACTTTATAGTTAAATTATGAAATAAGTAATATTTGCAAAGCACAAGGCCTAGCACATAGTAGATACTATATAAATGCTTATTCCCTTTCCCTTTCAATGTTCATTACCAATTGATAGTATCTTCTGACATTTTTTTCTATGAAACCTAACTTCTGTGAGGTTACTATATAAGCAACATCCATACAGGTTTTAGTTTATTATTTATTTGGTAAAAATGAGATAACATGCAGCATGGCTTCAGAATATAGAGCCAACAGGAAGATATAGGGGGAAAATCACATAACTTCTCAATTCCCCAGACATTTCTTAGAGGTAGAGGTGTCAAACTTAGGACCCATAGGTGTCCCATACTCTGAAACCAGATTAAAATGTAATTAGAAAATGTTTAACAAAATAAATAATATAATATGCAGCCTACAACAATCCATCTCTATTTGAGTTCGATACCACTGCTCTAAGACACTAAGTTATCCTTATCAGTCCGTACCAATGGAGGGAATTTCCACACTGGTATTTCCCTTACATTTATGAAATTAAACATCCACACATGACATTTTACTTAGTAGCTTCTCTCCCATATCCCGTGAGGAGACAAGACATTTTAGTTTTTCACCCATATTTTCCCCAAACTAATATAATCATTCATGATTGTGATAGAGCTGATAGTACTAGAGGAGGTTCATAATGTTTTTGTACATTTGGATTAACATCATAAGCATAAATTTGTTATATCTACCCTTAATCACACTTTTTCATTTTCTAGTCCCAAATCTACCAGCTTCTCAGTGTTATTTTATTTACTTTGTTTTAAAGGAGGATTTCTGCCCTAGTCTGGGAAGTAAGGTATATAGAATATAATGCCAGAACCTTTAATGAACCTGGGAGTGCTATTGCAAGATCAGCTAAGAAGATCACTGACCAACTTTTAAAATTCATTAAGTAAGTAGTAGTAAGGATACTTTCAACTACCTATTATTTTATTATTTTTCTGTACTGTATGTTTTTGCCTTTGAAGCATAATATCTGTTACTTTAAATGATATACCTCATTGTTACAGTAGCAGTGTTCTTTTCAGTGGTAGAAAATAATGCCAATTAAATTTCATTTTTTTTTCTTAACTCTGTATTGTAAATTGAATGTCAAATTGTAGACATTCATTCCAGAAAGCAACCTGGTTCTTATAGTCCTATAGCTCTTTTGACCTAACAGCTCTTCCCTGTCACCTCCTTCCATCTTTTTTCCACAGATTGCATTTCTTCTTTTGAAAATTGATTGTTCATATCCTTTGATCACTTTTCTGTTAGGGAATAGTTCTAGATTATTTGTATTAAGTCCACTCCTTTGAGAAAGGAATTGTTTTATTCTTTGTAGTCGTATCCCTAGTTCCTAGTACAGAGTCTGGTACATAGCAAGTGCTTAATAAATGTCTGTTGACTTATTGAATTCCTTATGTGTTTGGATATCAGAAATGTTTGTTGTAAAGATTTTTCCTTCAGTAAATTTTTTTTCTAGCTTTATTAATTTTGTTTGTGTGTATTGTTTTTAATTTTATGTTATCAGAATTGTCTACTTTTTCTTTTAAGATCACTTATCGGGGCAGCTAGGTGGCGCAGTGGATAGAGCACCGACCCTGAAGTCAGGAGGACCTGAGTTCAAATCCGGCCTCAGACCAAACACTTGAAACTTGCTAGTTTTGTGACTCTGAGCAAGTCACTTAACCCCAATTGCCTAACCAAAAAAAAAAAAAAGAAAAAAAAACAAACAACAAAAACCAAGATCATTTATCTCTAAGGCTTCTCCCCCTAGTTATAGTGCAAAGTACTTCTGTTCTCTTCTTTTTTTTAATGATGTGACCTATATTTGGTTCATAATTTTATTTGAAATTTCCTGAGGTATACCAGGAGATACTGTTCAGTCATTTTCAGTCGTGTTTGACTCATGACCTCATTTGGGGTTTTTTTGGCAAAGATACTAGATTGGTTTGCCATTTCCTTCTCTGGCTCATTTTACAGAGTATTATTAAAGATCAATCAAGACTTTGTACCTGGATCAACTCTAGAATATCTAGAAATACAAACTTTATACTTTATAGTTAAATTGTGAAATAAATAATATTTGCAAAGCACAAGGCCTAACCCATAGTAGATACTATATAAATGTTTATTCCCTTTCCCTTTCCATGTTCATTACCAATTGATAGTATCTTTTGACATTTTTTTCTATGAAACCTAACTTCAGGTTACTATATAAGCAACATCCATACGGGTTTTAGTTTATTATTTATTTAGGAACTGAGGCAAACAGGGTTAAGTGACTTGTCTCAGGTCACACAACCAGTAAATGTCTGATGCCAGACATTGAACACAAACCCAGGAAGATGAGTCTTTCTGACTCCAAACCTGGTGGCATTGTACTATGCCACCTAGCTGCCCATACCAGAAGATATTGGCATAAACCTGATTTCTGCCAAACTGTCTTACAGATTTCCCAGCAATTATTCTCAAGTGAGGAATGCTTACCCCACTAATAGACCTCCTCAGATTATTGAAAACTAGGCTACTATGTGTGTTTGCTTTGGTGTTTTACTTATCTAATTTATTCTCTCAATCGATTTCTCTATTTTTTATTCAGTACAATAACTTTGATTATTATAACTTTGTAGCATACTTTAAGATCTAGTAATTCTAGTCTATCTTCTACTTTTTTTTTTAATTTCTGTTGAAATTTGCTGACTTTTTGTTTCTCTAGTTGAATTTCATTATTATTTTGACTAGTTCTATAAAGGGACCCCTTGGTAGTTTGGTATTGTACATGATTTATAAAATAATTTAGATACTACTGTCATTTTTGTTAAATTATCAATTTACCCTATCAGGATTGACCATGAGCAGTGACTATCCAATTATTTCAGTCTTCCTTTATTTTTGTGAAGAGCCTTTTACAGTTGTACTTAATCTAGGTACTGAGCCTATCTTGGTAGGTTAATTCCCAGATGTTTTATGCATTTTGCAGTTACTTTTTAAAAATTTTGTTTTTAAAGCATTCTTTTAATATGATCCTAACAAACATGAGCATTTCATTACACAAAGAACAGGAAAAATGGATTGTATATGAAACTATGAAAATTAGTTACATAGTTTTTTAAAGCTTATACAGTTATCCCTTCCACATCATGACGTTCCCCATCATGGTTTCAAGAAATCATGGGCCAGTATAAGAAATTAAATGGGAGTTTTGTGGAAGCCACCGATGACATTGAAAAAGTTTAGAAACTCAGGAATGCACAAAATATATGCATATAGTATTGTGTAATATCAACATATTTTATCTTTTAATACCATAATAATTGATACTACTTCTCTGGTACAAAGTAGGGGGACCAAAAAATTTTGCACAGATTTTTCAGATCATGGGTGCAATGCACTCCTAGACCCTGCAGTGTGGAAGGAATAACTAGTAAATTTAACGTAGTAGATCCCTGTTTCTCTTCTCATTTTCCTCTTGCTCCCTTCTGTGTATTTTTTGTCTCTGTGATGTTCTTATTTTTTTGGATATCATCATGACTACTCATCAACTCTACTTCTCCCCCTCCCCCCAACCTTCCAGGTACATTTTGTAGTTATTTTGGATAGAATTTTTTTCTCTCTACTGAATTTTATTAATAACATAAACAATGATGATTGTTGTGGTTTTCTTTCTTTCTTTGCTGAATTCACTAATACTTCATTTAATTTCAGTACTTCTCTAAATCATCATAACATCTGAAAAAAGAGAAAATTTTTTCTCCTCTTTACATATACTTATTCCATTGATTTCTTCTTTTCTTTAGCGTTTCTGAAACTATACTAAATGCTAGACCACATGCTGACTGTAACCTTGAGCAAGTCACTTAGTGACTACTCAAGCAGTTTACTAAACTTTTAAATCATAAAATAAAGACTCATTTGCATCAGTAGAGCGAATTTACTCATCAGATTACCTACACCAGATTGCCTACACCAATGAAATTACAGGTCTCAGCCCAAAAAAAGAATTCAGATAACTAAAACTGACACCTCCCCAGCTGCCCCCTGCCCTTGAGATCCCTGCCTCTGGTTGAAGTGGGTGGGAGGTAGGTGTGGGAGAGCTCATCCTTGATCCTGTGTCATTTGAGGAAGACGCTCAGGGGATTCACTTCATCATTTTCTCCTTGGATAATCTAATGGATTTCGTGATCTCCAGAAACTCATCGTTCTGCAATATGAAGTCAATTCTGAAACTCAAACTTCTTCAAATTATTTCCCTATCCCACAGAATTCATTATGTTTCCATGCCGCCCATGCTTACCAGCCTACCCAGGTGGCACACTACCTCTCCCTCCAGCCCTAGCTTTTAAAACTTCTTTTTCGGGCCAGCTAGGTGGCGCATTGGATAGAGTACCGGCCCTGAAGTCAGGAGGACCTGAGTTCAAATCCGGCCTCAGACCAAACACTTGACACTAACTAGCTGTGTGACCCTGGGCAAGTCACTTAACCCCAATTGCCTAAAAAAAAATAATAATTAAAAAAAAAAAACAAACTTCTTTTTCTATATTGTCTTCCCTTTATTAAATTGTGAACTCGAGGGTAGAGATTTTCTTTTGCTTCTCTTTTTATTCCCTGTTGTTTAGCGCAGTGCTTGGCCCATAGTAGATGTCTGATAAATGTTTGTTATTCTAACTCTGAAATAATAACAGTAACAATGGAAATACTTGCTTTACACTCTGATCTTATTTGAAAGACTTCGAATATTTATCCATTACAAATAATATCAGCTCTTGGCTTTAGGTATTTTGCCATTATTAAGAAAACATTGGGGGCAGCTAGGTTGCTCAGTGGATAGAGCACCAGCCCTGAAGTCAGGAGGACCTGAGTTCAAATCCAGCCTCAGACCAGACACTTGACACTTACTAGCTGTGTGACCCTGGGCAAGTCACTTAAGCCCAGTTGCCTTAAAAAATAAAAAGAAAAAAGAAAACATTGATTATAAGAAAAAAATTTAATAGGAATCCTGTTTTCTCCTATTATACATATACAGCCCATTTAGATGTCTTGGTCCCTATAGACAGCTATTTTTAGGCACTTTGTCACTTTTCTTCAGAGGATCCTGACTTTATCTGGAATAGAGAGAGAGTGACCTTGTTTTACAATTTCACAGCCCTTGGGGATAGCAGGCAATGTCTGTCCCTGTGCTGTCTTTTGTGGGTTTTGGAGGGTGGATAAGAACATACATTCTATTCATGGGTCCTTTTGATTCTCATACTCTGATACTCAGTTTTTCTTGAAGTGCTAATCATCACTTATCTTTATGAATCATCTTTGTAGTAGAATCATAAAGGCAACAACCATTGTATATATTCTCATTGAAGTAACCTAATTTTTTTTTCAGCAATCAAGACTGTACAAATATTTCTGAATTTTATAATACTGAAGATGATGAACAAGGCTGCACAGATGCTGATGATTTGGTATAAAATTCATTTGTTCTTTTGTTTGTAGGAAATAACTTTTCTTTATCCTAACCTAAAACCAAATGAGAAAATTACTTTAGTTTTAACTAGTTAAAACTAATTTAAAGTATTCTCTATGCTTTTCATTGTTTATCTCTTTACCAGTGATATATATGTTGATGGATAAACACAATTTTCAAAAAAAGGGGGGGGCAATATGCTGTAAATATGCTGTAAAATCCTATGCAGGATATGCACAGGTAGCAAAATCAGCATTTTTTAATTTTTAATTTTTCTTTTACTTCTACTAGCTTTTGAACAGAATAGTTCTAATCTTATCTAAATGGCTATGGGTTAAGGATAAAGAATTGTTCTGCTTAAAGGCACAAAATCTTTGCTCTCTTGATTTTTTTATCTTTTAGTGCCATAATTATGCTGTTCCTATTTAAAATAGGTTGGAACTAGAATATATTTTCTGATTTCTTGGCCTAAATTATTCTGGATAACCTTGTGAGAGAAGCTGTGAAATACACAATTATTCGTGAACTATTCTAATATTAAATAATAAAATATTTTCATCAGTAATCTAGTTCAATGCTTTAACCGTAGCTATATAGCAGTATCTCTAAAACTCTAAAAAAAATCTTTTAAAAAATTATTTGGAAGTTTTTTCTCTGCAAATTTTTGAGGCAGCATAATGTAATAGTGGCACTTAAAATCAGGATGACCATAAATGAGCAAGTCACTTAACTTATTAGTGGCTTAGGCAACTAACTCTCTTCAGATTCTAGTCTGTAAGTCAGTGGGCAGTTGGCCTTAATGGAGGGAGTTTTTTAGTTTTTTCTTTTTCTTTTTTTTTTAAGCCAGGAGAGGTAGTAAAGCTGAGATTATCCAGAAGGGGCATTATTTTTTACAGTGTACACAACCTGAGCAGTGAAATTTAAGTGCCGTGTGACCGTATTTAATTTTCTCTGAGTTCCCTCATCTGTTAAGTTGAGATAGATACAACCTTGAAGAATTGCTATAATTGAAAAATCATTTTTCTCATCATGCACTGTGTAAATGGCCTGTTATTATTTATGGGAGAGAAGACAGTATGGCACAGTAGAATGAGGTCCTGGATTTGAAGCCAGAGGCTTTAGATTCGAAATCTACCTGTCACTGTCTTCGTGTCCACTTTAATCTGTCTGGGCCTTAGTTTCTTCTTCATGAACTAGATATCTTAGACTTGGAATCAGGAAGAACTGAGTTCAAATCCTCACTCAGACACTAGCTATGTGACCCTAATCAAAGCACTAACCTCTGAGCCTCAGGTTCCCCATCTATAAACTGGAATTAATTATAGCACCTACCTCTTCAGGGTTATTGTGAGGATCAAATTAGATAACACCTATAAAACCCTTTATAAACCTTAAAGGCCTACATAAATGCCAGCTAGCTATTAGGTGACCTCTCATTTCCCTTTCCTAAAACTGTGGCACCTATTTAAAACATTTTTAAGCTTGAGATTGGTATTTTCTGTTTCTTTGTACCTATGGCAAATATGTAATGACCTGACTAAGTTTAATTGGGCTTTCAAAACAAAACAAACCCTTTTGTTAAAAATGCCATAGGGTTAGGTGACGCTGTTATTTTACTATTCATCATGGAATTGATTTGAGGGAATCTCAGAGTCTATCTAGGCTATAATCTATAGCTGAACAATAATCTCTTTTACTATGTCCCAGAAATGGTCATTCAGCCTTCATTTGAAGACCTCAAGTAAGAAAAAAAATCATTACCTTTCAAGCAACCCATTCTACTTTTAGGTAGCACTGTTAAGTTTTGTTTTTCATTTTTACATCAAACCTAAAATCCTGCCTGTCTGCAAATTCTACCTATTTTTCCTAATTTTGCCAGGATGGGGAGGAGGGGGCAGGGTGGGAAGAGGGAGAGAGGAGCCAAATGCTATGAAGATTCTCTTCTACATGATAGCCCTTCAGCTATTTAAAGGCAATTGTCACATTCCCCTGAATCTTTTCTTTTCCAGGCTAAAAATCCCTACTTCCTTGAAATGATGATTATTGACTTGTTTTCAGGGACACTTCTGGCCATTATCCATCTTGTCAGTATCCCACATAAAATAACCTTAGTCCTTTAGAGCTGAACACAGCACATCAGTTATTGTAGTAGGACAAAATACAGTGAGGCTACCATCTCTTTTGTTCTAGAAACTACCTTTCTTAATTCAACCCAAGATTATGTTAGCATTTTTCAGTGCTATGTTGGGTTGTTGATTAATGTTAAGTTTTCATCCCACTAAAAATTTCCCCATCTTTTTCAGAGAAACTACCATCTCTCCCAGCTTGTACTTATGAATTGATTTTTTTGACCCACAAATTTTATGCTCATCACATCTCATTTTTTTAAAAAATTGGCCCAACTTCCTTTGTTGTCAGGACCAAGAATCTTTTTGGATACTGACACTTATCATCTTAGGTATTAGCTCCCAAGTTTGTATCATCTGAAAATTAGATGAGAATATCATCTGTGCTTTCATCCAAAGAGTTGTTAAGAATAATAATCAGTATAGGGCCAAAGATAAGTTGCTGAGAGACTCCACTTGAAGTCTCCTGCCTAATTAACCTTTATTCAGTCATTCATCTGATTTCATAGTCCAATTAAGTCTACTAATACATGACTCATCCTGGCCTTCAGGCTAGTATGAAAGAATATGTCAAATGCTTTATGATTAGTACACAGAGATAGTTATGGATTTTTCCAACGAGAACAGACTGCATAGAGTTTTGACTCCAGTTTTTTTTTCAGATGAGCAAATTAAGAACTGAGGAGTTAAAAATTATCTAATTATGTATCAAATTAGTGACCGAGTTAGGATTTAGAACCCTGGTCTGCAGGCTTAATCTATTGTTCTTTCTGCCATGTGATCCTGCCTTTTTTATTAAAATTCTTTTTAGAAGCTATAGAAAGGTAATTTGATTATTCTGTTGAATAGATGATTCTGAAAAGTTAAACCAACTTTAAAGTGATCTGATTTATGTTCCTTTATAGGATGAGCATGATCTTCCTAAAACTTCTTCTGGAAGAATACGAGTGAGTTATTCTATTTTGTTCATGTTTTTAACATGTTCTTGACATTTTACAAGGATTATGCTTATTAAATTAGGGTTTAAATTGAAGGTTTTCTTTTTCTTGAAATAATTGAATAAATATTTTCTAAGTTCCTGCAGTGTCTTTAGATGGAACTAGTTAGGATTAAATGTTGATTGAATTAAAGATGATCAAGAACTGGAAGAGGTGGACTTCAGATATAGGTTTTAGAGCAGGAATAGTATTAGGAAGGGGTGGGAAGGACATTTTAGGTGAAGGAGAAAACCTGAAATACATGCTCTTGGAATAAGCATTATATGTTGGTGTGGGACAGAAGACAGACTTGACTGGTACAAGTGATTAGGAAATGAGGTCTGGACTCCATGTGGAGTAGAGCCAGATTATGGTAATCTTGAAAGATAGGGAGAAGAATTTGGATTTGATATTATAGGAAAAAGGGTACTTTGAGCTATGGAGTAACATGCTGAAAGTGGTATTTAAGAAAAAGTACATTATTCCTTTGGAGGTTTTTTTATTATGGAGTGGTAAGAGACCCAGGGTCATCAGTTGAAGTCTGTTTGTGACCCAGAGGCAAGATGATGGAAGCTGAATTAGAGTAGTTATTCTGGGATATGATAAGGAACAGAATTGAGCCATTTCAAGTAAAAGTAAATACTAATTGGTGACTGATTAGATTTGGAGAATTAAAGAAAAGGAGGTATGATTTTGAGTCTTTGTGTCCAGAAGAAATACACTATTTACAGAGAACAGATGTGTATGCATTTTAATTTTTAAAGACTTTAATTCATTGTAAATTTATTTTTTTAAGTAAGCATTTATTTTCTTCTACTCCAATGTCCCCAGTCCCATTGGGGAAAAGAAAGAAAAACAAAAACCTTGTAACAATTATATATACTCAAGCAAAACAAATTGCAGGTCTAAAAATGTGGGTCTCATTCTACATCTTCAGTTTGTTACCTCTGTCAGGTGGTGGGGGTAGCATTTTTCATTTATCTTCAGTGAATCATGGTTGGTCACTAAATCAGTTTTTAGTCCTTCAAAATTGTTTGTTTTTACCTTATTGTTGCTTATTTTAGTAAACTGTTCTGCTAACTTAATTCTGCATCAGTTCAAACAAGTATTCATAGGCTTCCTTGAAAACATTTCTTTCATAATTTGTTGTATTTCATAGACAATAATTTAGTTAGCTATTCCACAATTGATGGGCAACACCTAGGTCTCTAGTTCTTTGCTACTACAAAAAGAACGACCATAAATATATTTGTACATATGGCTCCTCTTTTGATCTCTTTTGTGTATAGGCCTAGTAGTCATATCACTAGATGCACAGTTTACTTACAGTGGCGATGGTTAGACCATCTAGAATGGTTAGACCAATCCATAGTTCCACCAGTAGTCTATTAGTGTTCCTGTTTTCTTATAGCCCTTCCATCATTTGTCATTTTGCTTTTTTGTCAATTTTGTCAAATTGTGTGAGGTGGGACCTCAGAGTTGCCGCATTGCTCTAATTATTAGTGATTTAGAATATTTTTTCAGAAGACTATTAATAGCTTGGATTTCTTCTCTTGAGGACTACTTGCTCATATCCTTTGACCATTTATCAGTTGGTGAATGGCTTATATTCTTACACATTCTAATCAATTCCTTATGTATTGCGGAAATTAGATCTTTATTAAACTGACATTTCAAAAGTTTTTCTAGTTAGTTGTTTCCACTTCTAATCTTAGCTGTGTTAGATATATTTGCAGAAATTTTAATTTTATATGATCAGAATTGTCTTTATCTTCTGTGATTCTCTCTACCGGATGTTTATGAATTCTTCCCCTATCCATAGATCTGGAAGCTAATTTTCTTCATTGAATAATTTATGATATGACCTTTAACATACAGATTGTGCATCCATTTGGAGCTTTTGCTATATGATATAAAATGTTGGTCTAAATTCTTAATTTCTACCATACTGTTTTAGTTCGTTTTGGTTTTTTTGTTTTTCAGTTTTCCCAGAAGTTTTTGTCCTTACCCCAGTAGCTAGGGTCTTTAGGTTTACTGAGCACTGGGCTACTCTGTTTGAGTTCTTCTGTATTTTGTATACTTAATTTGTTGATTCTTAGTATAATTTGAGATTTTATACTCTTTCCTTCTCCCTTTTTACATTATTTCTTTTGGGATTTTTAATCTTTTTTTATTTCGGATCAATTGGTACAACATTAAACAAATAAATTTAGGAAGCGCTGTTCTTCTTATTTTTGTGGCTTGACCTCACCATAAGCGATTAATATTTTTCCATTACTTAAATTTGAAAGGCTTTAATTTAGAATATATTTTAAAACATTTCAGTAAAGCCCATTTTCTAATTTTGTTACGTGTCTGTAACCTTCAGCTGGTTTTAAAAATATAAACTTCTTTTTTCTGTCATTTATAAAGCAATCTCTTGGTCATTACTTTGTTATTTTACAACATGGAGTTTAAAATGCATTTCTAGAATTTTGTTATTGGATAAATGCCCAGTAATAAGTATACCTTTTGTGGATTATCTGTAGTGTTGCATATCATTAGTTACACTGAGTCATTTTTGAAAGTTTTTTTTTTTGTAACAATAGTAGTGTCATATAACTTAATTATTGTAACAGTAAAGTTGCTCACAGTAATTATCATTTAGGATGATATTTTCTTTAATACATAGTTTATCTGGTATATAGTCTCCTCAAAAATAACTTATAGTTTTAGGAAACTGATGTTGTGAATATGTTTTAGGGGCATCATTGGAAGAAAAGGAACAATAATAAAACTAAATATGATAAAAATAATTGGCAGAAGCAATGTAAAGAACTAGTGAACTTAATTTTCCAGTGCGAAGATTCTGAGCCATTTAGACATCCTGTTGATTTGGTTGAGTATCCAGTAAGTTAATATCATTTGAATTTTTATTTTGGGGACAGTGGAATGTAATTGATACATCTTTGAATTAAACTTGTAAAGAACAAGATACACTCTCACGTATCTGGTGTGTCCAGGCTGTTAATAACTAAATTTTTTTTTTAAATGATGTTTGAGGAAAAAATTTTAAGTGTTTGTATTTTTAAAGTTCAGTATTTTTCATTTCTTGATAATCTGTACAAATTCAGCAAATGTTTATTAAACTTACTAAGCTCTTAATAAATTCAAGGTACTTTCTAGATGCTCAGGATACCAAGACATTATAACAGTAAAAAGCAATAGTCTGTTTACAGAAATTACTTTGTACTAAGGGAGTAACACGCATACTCAGTAATTCTACAAAAATTTCCCTTCCAATTTTGAGGTCATATGATATATCATGGTTGTGAAGGCCAAATGAGATTATGTGTAAAGCACTTTGTAATTGTAAAGCACTGCTTATATATGAGTTACTTTTTAAATGCAAGGATTTATCTACAGCAAGGTTATTGTCTTCCTTTCTCTTTGATTTACTACATTTTGGAAATGATGCTGATAAAGGAAATTCTTTTTCTGCCAATGCTAATACTAAGGAAACAAAGTAAAATCTGAAGTTTTGATACAGGAAGTTTTTTCCAGAAACTATCACTTTCAGTTGATTATATAGCATTTTGAAAAAAAAAATCATTTGTGATTTTCACTGGTTGTAGTTATATTTGTCTGATTGAACTTTTACTTCAATACAATGGGAAGAGCAGTGACTAGGGTCCGAGGGACCTACCTCTGATGTTGACTACTTGTATGATATTAGGCAAATCACCCTATCTGGGCCTTAGTCCTTCTCAATGAGGGGGTTGTACTCAATGGCCTTATAGCTTCTGGATCTATAATCTTATGGTTCAAAGAGGTGATTTTCCTTAACAGAAATGCTATATATGAGCATAATGCCCCTGAAAATTATCAGTACTTTAAACGCTTTATACTCATTTTAAGAATAAAATGATACATATACACCAGTCGAAAGGTCAAAAATAATTTTCCATTGTGAACCAAAGAGTCAGTTACACAGGTGTAGTTATATGCATAATCCACAAATCAGCACACATTAGTGAATATCAAGTGGAAAATATTGGCCAAGTTAAGTAGAAGATTGATTAATAGGTAATTAAGCAAATAGTTGCTCCATTTCCAAAGACTAGGCATTATTAAAGGCAGTTAAGTGTGGAACATTGGATAGAGTGCTGGGCCTGGAAGACCTCAATTCAAATCCTGCTTCAGACACTTTAGTGCTTTGTGACCCTAGGCAAGCCTCTTAACCTCTATTTGCCTTGGTTTCCTCATCTGTAAAATGGAGATAATAATAGCACCTGCCCCCCCAGGTTTGTTGTGAGTATCAGATGAGATAGTAATTGTAAAGTGCTTACACAGTACCTGGCTCATAGCAAGTATTATATAAATGTTAGCTGTTATTATCATTATCATGACTACCTTTCCCAATGTCCATAACATTATAAAGAGTTGATTATTCTTATTAACCATTATTTTTTAACCGGACCTGTAATTTTATTGGTATAGTGATCTCCCAGCAAGGAAACTCCCTCAGCTAGTGCAGATAGTCACCTGCTCTACATTTTATAGTTAACTGCCTTAGGATACTAAGAGATTAAATGATTTGTCCAGGGTCACATAGCCAGCATGTGTTAAAAGTGGTACTGGCTCTTAAGGTTGTCTCTCCTTTACTGTGTGATGCCTTCTACCCATTTACTTAGAATATTCTCTCCCCCCCCACCCCAAGAAAGAAAGACAGAAAATTATTTATTTTCTTTTTTAAGTTTAGCACTGGCTATATTGTTAATCAGTAAATGTTGACTTAAACTCTTGCTCCCAAACCCAGGTCTGTGGGCTATTTTTTTTTTCCTTAAGAAAAGGTAGTTTTTAAAAAAAGGTAGTTGTCGACTAAAAGAAAACCACTTCTGAGATCTGAATTCTCTTTCCGTGTGTTTGAAATGGGTGAATTGTATGGTGTTCAAGGATTTCTTGTAGATTTATCATTTTGATTCTGTAATTTGAAATTTTTTTGGACCTAGTTTTTTTGTGTTTATAAGAATATTTGTTGAATGACCTCTTTTTTCTTTCTTTTTTTTTTTCTTTTTTTTTTTTTACCTAGGACTATAGAGATATTATAGACACTCCAATGGACTTTGGAACAGTGAGGGAAACTCTGGAAGCAGGAAATTATGACAACCCACTGGAATTTTGCAAAGATATTCGATTAATATTTAGTAATGCTAAAGCATATACACCAAACAAGAGGTCAAAGGTAATTTTTAATAAGAATTTAAAACAAACAAAAAGGAAGGGTTTATTCACATAACCTGTGGGTTAGCACATGCTAGTTAGTGGTGAGTAGAAAAATTAACCCAGGTAAATGAAAAATGGATTTGTAACAATCCACCTTTAAAACCTTTGGTAACATTTTTATACACATTATATTGATACTTACATGTAAATCACAACTGTTAACCAAAGAGTTCATATAACTGTTTAAAATGTGTACTTTGTCTTAACTGTATTCCTTTCCTCCTTGTCTTTACCACTTGTCTATTCTAAGTTCTGTCAGTAGGTTCGTTTGGAGTCTTTGTTTTTGTTTCCTGTATGTTTTCCTTCTTGTGTGTGTACAGGGGAGTGGGGTTTGGGTAAGAGGTTTGTATATATTCACTTAAATATTTATTCATGGGGCAGCTAGGTGGCACAGTCGATAGAGCACTGGCCCTAAAGTCAGGAGGACCTGAATTCAAATCCAGCCTCAGACCAAACACTTGACACTTACTAGCTGTGTGACCCTGGGCAAGTCACTTAACCACAATGGCCTTTTAAAAAAAAAAATTTATTCACAAAGACCTCAAGAAATTACTTTGAGAAATTTACTCAATAGTGCCTTTATTGCTTTCAAACTTAGCCTTAGAAATTAAGAATAGAAACTGTCCTTAAGCTTTTTTTTTTTGATTGAAGTTTTTTTTTCCCCCTTTCACATCACTGGCCTCCACCCCAGCCCCATCAGAGCTCTCCTTGGTCATGTCTGAAAATATGTCTTGTTCTGTACCTCCATTTTACTCTTTATTTAGCAAATAGAATTTAGGGCAGAGATTTGAAATTAATAAATAATTTCCTTGACAACCAGATAAAAAGCAAATGTATTGGCCATGGCCAAGTAAAATCTTGAAATGCTTTTGAAGGCTATTTTATAATTAATTGTGTTTTTTTCATCTTCTTTTTAGATTTACAGTATGACTCTTAGATTATCTGCACTATTTGAGGAAAAAATAAGGAGAATTTCTTCTGATTTTAAAATTGGGCAAAAATACAATGAAAAATTACGAAGAAGTCAAAGGTGTAAGAGAAGGCAAGGTTCTACATGTGGCTATCAATCTAGCAAATTCAGGTGAATTGATGATGACGAATTATCATAACTTTTGGATTCTTTGATATTTTTGTTTATTCACATACAATAGATGTAGATTAAAGATAGATATGATATTAAATGATTTTAAAAGTCTTTGGGGAAGTCAGTTTTTATCATGTGTATATATTTTGTAACATTGGACTACAAGGTGCTATTTTAATCTGTAGTAAATATATCTTCAGGTAAAAGTCTGAAAAATAGTTTTTTGATATGTCTAACAAATCATACCTCATATTTCATGTAGAACATGGGTAGCTAGGTGGCTTGGTAGATGGAGCACTGGACTTGGAATCAGGAAGACTCATCTTCATGAGTTGAAATCTGGTCTCAGATACTTCCTAGCTGTGTGACTGTTTACTTCTGTTCCTCATCTGTAAAATGGGCAGGAGAAGGAAATGGCATACCACTCCAGTATCTTTGCCAAGAAAACCTCAAAAGAGATCAACAAAGAGTGAGACACAACTGAAATAACTGAACAGTAACAGTAAACTCATTCATAACTGATAGCCTCACAAGTTGTTAACATATGGAAAAAATGTAACCAGGCACATGTATAAACATTATCTATAGTGACTTGTAAAATGCAAAATAATTAGTAGCAAATTATTTCCTTAGATTAGTGCATTAATCCTGAGATTACTCAACCAACAAATATGTACAAAGCAAGCTATGTAAAGATAAATAACAATTAACAGAGGGATGCTACTGGAATTAAGAGGGGTTAGGGAAGACTTCCTGTAGAAAGTGAAATATAGGGATTTAAAAGAAGCCAAGAAGGTCAGTCATCTGGAGAGGAGGAGAAATAGAATTCTCAGAGCCAAGAGATGCAGTGTCTTGTTCATGGAACAGCCGGGAGGCCTGTGTCACTGGATCGAAAACAATGTGTCCTACCTGGAAAGGTAGGAGAGAGCTAAGTTATAAAGAGCTTTGAATGGCAAACAGAGCATTTGTATTTGCTTTTGGAGGCAGTAGGTAGCCACTGGAGTTTGTTGAGTAAATAGGAGTGGGGGTGAAGGGGGGAGACATAATCATGACTGCATTTTAGTAAAATCATTTTAGTGGCTGAATGGAGTGGGAAGAGACTTAAGGCAGGCAGACCCACCAACAGGCTATTGCAGTAATAATCCAGGCCTGTGTTGATTAGGGCTTCACTAGAGTGGTGACAGTGTCAAAGGAGAGAAAGGGGCATATTTAAGAGATGTTCCAAAGGTGAAATGAACAGGCCTTAGCAATAACTTTGGATATAGGAGATGAGAGATAGTGAAGAATCTAGATGAGCCTGAGGGACTGAGAGGATGATATTGTCTTCTACAATAATGGGTAAGGGGTGAGGTTAGGGGGGTGGAATTTTCAGGGGAGGGGAATGAGTTCAGTTTAGGGTATGTTGAGTTTAAAAGGTCTATTGGACATCCAATTTGAAATGTTTGAAAGCTAATTGGAGATGCAAGATTGGGGGTCAGCAATCTGTGGAACTGATGAGTAGTAGTTTAGTGAGAAAAGGAAACAGGGCCCAGGACAGAACTCTACAGGACACCTAAAGTTAGAGGGCGTGATCTGGAGGTTTGTTTTGTTGTTCGTTCATTTCAGTAGTGTCCAACTCTTCATTGACCCTATTTGGGATTTTCTTGTCAAAGATTCTAGATTGATTTGCCATTTCCTTTCCCAGCTCATTTTATAGATGAAGAACTGAGGCAAACAGAGTTAAGTGATTTGCCCTGAATTACATAGCTGGTAAGTGTTGAAGTCAGATTTGAACTCATGAAGATGCATCTTTCTGATTCGAAGCCCAGTGTTCTATCCACTGCACTACCTAGCTGCCTGCACCACCTAGCTGCCCCTATGATCTAGAGGAGGATATAACAAAGGGGACAAAGAAGGAGTGGTCAGATAGGTAGGAGGAAAACCCGGAAAAAATAGTGTCCCGAAATCCTAGAGAAGAAAGTACCAAGGAGGAAAGAGTGATCAACAGTTTCAAAGGCTGCTGAGGTGACTGAGTGAGGATTGAAAAAAGACCATTCCATTTGCAACTAAGAGATCATTAGTAACTTTGGAGAAAGCAATTTCAGTGTAATGATAAAGTTGGAAGCCAAATTTTAAGGGGTTAAAGAGAAAGTGGAAGCACTTATTATAGATAGCTTTTTCAAGGAGTTTAGCTGTGAAGGGCAGAAGAAAAATAGGACAAATAGTTATCAGTGATGGAATGATCAAGTGATGGTTTTTTCCAGAATGGAAGAGACATGGGCTTGTTTGTAGGCAGTAGCGAATGAATCAGTAGAGGGAGAGATTGAAAATAAGTAAAAGAGTAGAGATAACAGAGTGGGCAGCTCTGTTCGAAGAGACAGGGTAGAATGAGATCACTTGAACAAGTAAAGGGGTTAACCTTGGTAAAGAGTAAGGCCACTTTATGTGAAATGGATGAAGTAGGAAAAAGTGGCAGAAGCTACCTGATTGATAGATTAGTAAGAGGGAGTTCCTAGTAAATGGCCTCAATTTTTTCTGTAAAATATGCAGCAAGGTTCTCAGCTGGGAGTGATGGCAAGAGGAACCATGAGAGGGTTGAAAACAGAGAAGAAAAGATTTGGAAGAGCCAGTGTGAAGACTGGGGTAATGAGTTGATAAAGGAGGTATAGTAGCATTGCCCAGCTACAGTGACAGTTGGTTGAAGCTGTATAACATAAATTTGTAGTGGACCTGGTGAAAAGTTGCATAATTTTCTCCACCTTCATTTCAGCAGCACAAGTACAAGAGCAAAGGCAATAATTAATGGAAGTGATTCAGCTTGTCTGGGCATACTTGGTAATGTTATAAGAAGGCTTGGGATTCAAAGGAAGACAGCGTAGAGTTGAATTGGTTCAATAAAGACGGGGATAAGAGGAGAGAATGGCTAGTGCATGGGAGGTGACCAGGGAGACAATTGAGGGGTCAAGGGATTGGAGGTCACTGTGCAGATAAAAAAGAGTAGGGTTATACAAGCCAAGGCAGAGGGAGAAGTGAAAAGCCAATAGATTATGTTTGCATAAGGGGATTTCAGAATTCTTGTACGTGGAATTGGTACATTTATGGGTGATGACAGGATCAAGGATGTAACCATCTTTGTGTGGCTGAGGTGGGATGGAAGGATGAGTAGCTTTTGAGTGGTGAGAATATTTGAGGAAGAATTGGTATGTATGTTGAAGTCCCCTAATATGAGGGCAGGAGTTGAGGAGGAGAGAAAAATTGTAAGCTTAATATTGAACTCATTGAGGAAGGAAGGGGAATGAACAAAGGGTTTTATAGACATTACGATTCAGGACTTTGATAGGGTGATACATATGAATAGAATGAACCTCAAAGGAGTAGAGGTTTTTATGAGTGGTGGAGGAAGGGGGAGAACCTGGAGGTGTCATTGGAAAAGAATATTCCAACTCCCCTGCCTTATCCTGTTAGCAGAGTAGAATGAGTGCAGGTACAACCAGTACTGGAAAGGGTGGGCAGGGAGACTGTGTGTCTCATCAGGGGAAAGCCAAGTTTTAATAAGAGCTAGTAGATGGAAGAAGTGGGAGAGGAATAGATTTAAAATGGAAGGGCTTGTTGGCTATGGAAAAAGCATTCCAGAGGGTTCAGTGGAAAGACTGGGGGGAATTATGATAAAAAACTTTTGGGATGAGAGGGTTGAGGGTCATTGGAATGAAGAATTGAATAGTAGGGAGTGCAGAATGGGATTTGGCTGATAATCTATAGGAGTTCAGAATCACTGGAATGTGAAAGGTATGACCAAGTGTGAGAATGTTCATCAGTAAGTGGAGAATACCACTCCTCTACCCTCAAAGGACAGATTTAGGAGCAGATGGAAGACCAGAAGTCAAGGGAGGGTGTGCTCATTGCACTGGAGGTTCTCTACATCTCAATTGGAAAATTGGGCTAGCTGGAGGAGGTGGAAGTTGTCTTTTGCTGGTCCAGATGGAAATGGTTGCTTTGGGACAAATGGCAGATGCCCCGCCTAACAGCCTTTCCTCAGGGGACACACTGTGCCTCGCAGGAGATGGAAAACTCAGATTAGTTTATATCTTTACTTATTTAATGTGTGACTTACCATTACTGCTGTCAAAAGTTTGCATATTTAAAAGATAAGAATTGCTAATATTACATTTTAATGTTTTATGAACATTTTAAATGCCAGTTATCTGTGTCTGATAGGGTAAGTGTGAAAAAAGAGGCTATAGTTTTTAAAAATTACTAATCAGTTTTTTTCTTCTGCAGCCAGAGATTGTGAATGAAAGAAAATCTGTGTTTCTCCTACATGTACATCCCCATTAGTTTTGGAATCAGTAAAGCAATCTCATTTTCCTGACCTCCTGTCCCAAATGAACAAACAAAACCACTTGTCTCATTCTCAGCTGACATAGTGCCAAAGAATGTAAATTGAAAAAAATAATAAACTGTCTTGCTGTTAGCTTCTGCCATCTTTACTCTGGAATCAGTCAATGCCTAGTTTCTGCCAAACTGCTTTCCAGTTTTCTGGAATCAGTGAAAACAACAGCAAGAGAAGACATCATGCATTGAGATAACATGTCTTAGATACTTGCAAGATTTGTTCATCTGAAATATTGATTTCTGGCCCTGTTTTCTTCACTACTGCTTAGTTCCCTCTGTATGCTTTGAACAATCTCAGGTTACAAAAACTTTTCTGTTAACTCCTTGTGTTCTTTTCTAATATACAAATAAGACAGTAGAAGAAACAAATTGTTTATCTCCCGCCAAGGCTCCCCATTTTAGTAGTCATCATATATGTTAACTCCTTTTAAAAAATTTTTTTTATGACTATATCTAATCATCTTTCTGTTAAAGAATTTTTTGAGTATATCATAGCCTACATTAGGACAAATTTGAATGCAAAATTAAGGATAAAGGATTAATAATTGTTCATTGTTTATATTATGAAAGTATTATTTTCTTATGATTATGGTCAAATTCAGAACCTTTCTGTCTCTAAGTCAGGAATTTGGGTAGATTTTTTCCACTTAGCTTTTAAGCCTACTGACACTTCTATATATTTATACATGATTTCTCTTTCTTCATCTTTGAACAGAAATGTGAAATGGAAACAATTGAAATCCCAGGCAAAGGTCATACCTGACTTGGAAGGTTCTCCTACTCAGTCTACCTCTAATAGTGCAGCTTGGTCTTCAAGCCAGAAGACCACAGTGAGCTTCTCTGCCAATATTACTTCTGGTGATTCATCTGATTCTGCATCATCTGAAAAAATTGGAAGGACTAGACCCATAACTTTAGCAAACTCTACAATATTAACTGGTGAGAAATGAAGACTATTTAAGGATATTGAAACCAAAATCAGTCCCATAATTTTGCCTAATATGCTTGTATTCAGTGTTAGGTGCCGTGGGGCAATTTGAAAAAAAAGAGGTATGAAACCTGGTTCTGACCCTCAGAAGGACTTTATAGTCTAATTGGGAAAATAGGCACAAAAATTAAAGAACAGTGAAGTGCTAAATTGTGTAGTACTCATCCAAATGGTCAATGTGTGCCAGGAAAGGACTTGAGTTGGGCCTTAAGGGATCAGTAGGAGGGTAGGAAGGAGTTGTTAGATGTACATATTTGAAGGGCAGCAGATTATGTATTAATTCATTTCAGTATACTCAGTATGATTCATGATATTTCATATAATCAATTTTTTAATTTAAATTTTCTTTTTATTAACAAGTATCAACATGTGAATGTTACTATGCAGAGATAAGAACAGAAAAAGAGTATTGTTTATGAAGTGTTGAAAGTCTGCTATATAATAGTTACAAAATTGCTCTATTTGTCTATGTGCCCCTCTGAACTACCTCGCATGTAATTTTTTAAATGATGCTTTATTTTCTTTCTATCATTGTCTACCAGTCCCCCAGCTACTCCTTTGGTTACATATGTGTGTCTAATAAAACAAATCCACACACTGGCCATGTCTGAAAAATCTATGTCTCATCATCTCTGATCCATCTTCTCTGTGAAGTTGGAAGCATCATCCTTCATTTTTGGGGTTATTTATTGGTCATTGCATTGAATAATAGCTTAAGTTTTTCATTAGCTATTTTTGTTTACGTTATTGTAGCTGTAAAAATTGTCTATTTGGTTCTGTTCACTCCTCTCTGTATTAATTACTAAATGTATTCCCACGTTTCTCTGAATCTGTTCCCTTTGTCATTTATTGTAGCACATATTCCAACATTCACATGCCATATTTTATTCAGCTGTTTCCCAGTTTATGAGCACCCATTTTCTTCTCAGTTCTTTACAACTACAAAAAGTGTGGCTAAAATATTTTTGTACAATGGACCCCTTCCCTTTGTCTTTAATCTGTTTTTGATGTGCACAAATTAGTAACTTTTGGGACATACCTGTAGTTCTAAATTGTTTTTCAAAATTATAGGGCTAGTTTTCAATTCACTACCATTGCATCAGTGTCTGTCTTTCCAAAATCCTCCAGATTTGTCATTCCTCTTTTGTCATCTTTGACAGTCTGAATATCAGGTTGATTCTCAGTTATATTAATATTCATTTTATTTTTTTCCTGATTTTTAATATTTGTTGGGCTTTTTTGTTTTGGTTTTTTTTTTTTTGAGTTCCAAATTCTCTCTCTCCCCCTCCCATCCCTTCCTGAGGTAGCAAGCAATTTGTTGTAAGTTATACATGTACAAGCGTGTGAAACATGTTTCCATTTAATCATGTTGTGAAAGAAAACACACACACACACAAACACCACAGAAAAAAGGAAAGTGAACAATAGTATGCTTTGATCTGCATCAGTTTTTTTGAACTCCATCAGTTCTTTCTCTGGAGGCAGATAGAATTTTTCATCATGATTTTGGGATGGTCTTAGATCATTATGTTGCTGAGAATGTCATTCCCAGTTCATCATAGGATATCGCTGTTACTGTGTACAATGTTCTTTTAGTTCTACTCATTTCACTTTGCATCAGTTCATGTAAATCTTCTCAGGTTTTTCTTAAAGCATCTTGTTCATCATTTTTCATAACACAATAATATTCCATCACAATCATATAACACAACTTGTTCAACAATTTTCCAATTCTTTGCCACTGCAGAAAGAGCTACTGTAATCTTTGTACAAATAGGTCCTTCTCCCCTTTTTTCTTTTTATCTCTGAGATACAGACCTAATAGTACTATTGCCAGATCAAAGGGTGTGCACATAGTTCTTTAGGCATAGTTCCAAATTGCCCTTTAAAATGGTTGGTTCAGGGGGGCAGCTAGATGGTGTAGTAGATAGAGCACCAGCCTTGGAGTCAGGAGGACCCGAGTTCAAATGTGATCTTAGACACTTACTAGCTGTGTGACCCTGGACAAGTCACTTAACCCCAATTGCCTAAAAATAAAAAATAAATAAAAATTAAAAATAAAATGGTTGATTGAGTTCACAACTACAGCAGCATTGCATTTATGTCCCAATTTTTCTTCATTCCCTCCAGCGTTTATCATTTTCCTTTTCTGTCATATTAGCCAGTCTAATAGGAATGAAGAGGTACCTCAGAGTTGTACTTTTCACTTCTCTAATCAAGAGTGATTGAGTATTTTTTTCATGACTATAGAAAGCTTTGATTTCTTCATCTGAAAACTACCTGTTCATATCCTTTAACCATTTATTGATTCGGGTAATGACATATCCTTAGATATTTGACTCAGTTCTATATATATGAGAGAAATGAGGCCTTTATCAGAGACATTTGCTGTTAAAAAAATTTTTTCCCAGCTTTCTGCTTTCCTTCTAATCTTGATTACATTGATTTTGTTTGTGCAAAAACTTTTTAATTTAATGTAAGAGAAACTATCCATTTTACATTTTGTAATACTCTTTCTCTTATTCTTCCTTTTTCCAAAATTCTTCCCTTTTCCAAAGATCTTAGAGGTGTACTACTTACTCCATGCTCCCCTAATTTTCTTATGATATCACTCTTTCTGTCTAAATTGTGTACCCATTTTGACCTTATCTTAATACATGATGTGAGATTCCTAGTTTCTGTCAAACTATTTTCCAGTTTTCCCAGCGATTTTTATTAGATGTTGGGTTCTTGTCCCAAAAGCTTGGGTCTTTGGATTTATCAAACACTAGATTACTATGGTCATTTACTATTGTGTCTTGTGTACCTAATCTGTTCCACTGACTCACCACTCTTATTTCTTAGCCAATACCACATTGTTTTGATGATTACCACTTTCTAATACAGTTTGAGATTTGGTATGGCTTTGTTCACATTTTGTCATTAATTCTCTTGTTATTCTTGGCATTTTGTTCTTCCATATGGATTTTGTTATTATTTTTTCCTAGCTCTATATAATTTTTTTTTGCAGTTTGATTGGTATGGCACTGCATAAGTAAATTAATTTAGGTGGAACTGTCATCTTTATTATATTGGCTCAGCCTACCCATGAGCAATTTTTTCACATTGTTTAGATCTGACTTTATTTGTGTGAAAAGTGTTTTGTAATTGTGTTCATATAGTTCCAGGGTTTGTCTTAGTTTGTCTTACCAAGTGTTTTATGTTACAGTTATGCCTAGTTATTTTAAATGGAATTTCTTTTTCTATCCCTTGCTGCTGGACTTTGAGGGTAATATATAGAAATGCTGATGATTTATTTGAGTTTATTTTATATTCTGCAACTTTGCTAAAGTTATTAAACATTTCAACTAGTTTTTTAGTTTATTCTCTCGGATCCGCTAAGCATACCATCATATCATCTGCAAAGAGTGATAGTTTTGTTTCCTCATTGTCTATTTTAACTCCTTCAATTTCTTTGTCTTGTCTTATTGCTATAGCTAACATTTCTAGTACAATATTGAATAATAGTGGTGATCATGGGCCTCCTTGTTTCACACCCTGATCATAATGGGAAGGCTTCTCACTTATCCCCATTATAGATAATGCTTGTTTATTGTTTTAGGTAGATAACTACCTATTTTAAGGAAAGCTCCATTTATTCTTATGCTTTCTAAGTGTTTTTCATAGGAATGATGTTGTATTTTCTCAAAAGCTTTTTTGGATCTGTTGAAATAATCCTGTGATTTCTGTTGGTTTTGTTATTTATATGATCACTTATGCTGATAACTTTTCCTAAATATTGAACCAGCCCTGCCATTTCTGGTATAAATCCCACCTGGTTATAGTGTATGATCTTTTGGATATATTGCTGTAATCTCATTGCTAAGATTTAAAATTGTTGCATCAATATTCAGTAGAAAAATTGGTCTATTGTTTTCTTTCTCTGTTTTCACTCCACATAGTTTTTTGTATCAGTACCAAAAAAAGGAATTTGTCCCATAAAAAAGAATTTGAAAGGATTCCTTCTTTGCCTATTTTTCCCAAATAGTTTATATAGTAATGGAATTAATTGTTCTTTGAGTATTTGGTACAGTTTGCTTATGAATCCATCTGGTACTGGAGATTTTTTCTTAGGGAGCTTATTGACAGCTTGTTCAACTTGTAATTGTTCAATTTATTTTTCTAAGATAGCGTTATTTCAGTAATTCAGTTATTTCCTCGTCTGTTAATCTGGGCAAATTGTATTGTTGTAAATATTCATCTATTTCATTTAGATTGTTGGATTTATTGGCATATAATTGGGCAAAATAGCTCCTAATAATTGCTTTAATTTACTCTTCTTGGTGGTGAATTCACCCTTTTCATTTTTCATAAAACCAGCTCCTAAGTTTATTAGTTCAGTGGTTTTCTTATTTTCAGTTTTATTAATCTTTCGTTTGATTATCAGACTTTCCTATTTGGTGTTTATTGGAGATTTTTAATTTGTTCTTTTTCAAGTTTTTTTTAGGTGCAGGCCCAGGTCATTAAACTGTTCTTTCTCTGTTTTATTGATGTAACCATTTAGACATACAAATTTTACCCTAAGTACTGCTTTGGCTGCATCCCATAAATTTGTGTATATTGTCTCTTGTTGTCTTCCTCTTCAATGAAATTATTAATTGTTTCTGTGATTTCTTTGACCCACTCATTTTTTAGGATTAAGATTATTTAGTTTCCAATTAATTTTCAATCTATGTTTCTACATCTCATTATTAAATGTAATTTTTATTGCATTATGATCTAGAAAAGATGCATTTGATATTTGTGCCTTTTTGCATTTGGTTGTGTGGTTTTTGTTGTAGGTACCACATGTCATTGAGAAATAGGTATATTCTCTTTTATTCCCATTCAGTTTTCTTCAGAGATCTATTATATCTAGTTTTTCTAAAATTCTGTTCACCTCCTTAAACTTCTTCGTCCTTTTTGTTTGTTTGTTTGTTTGTTAAATTTATCTAGTTTTGAGAGGGGAAAGTTGAGGTCCCCATTAGTATAGTTTTCTTATCTACTTCTTCCTGTAACTCACTTAACTTCTTCATTAGAAATTTGGATATGATTCCATTTGGTGCATATATGTTTAGTGTTGATACTTCATTGTCTATGGTACCTTTTAACAAGATGTAGTATCCTTGTATTTCTTTTAATTAGGTCTGTTTTTGCTTTTGCTTTGTCTGAGATCTTGATTGCTACCCCTTCTTTTTTTACTTCAGCTGTAGCACAATAAATTCTGCTCCAGTCCCTTATATAAAGGTGTGTGTTTCTGGTAAAACAGCATATTACCAGATTCTGATGTTTAATCCATTCTGCCATCTGCTTCCATTTTATGGGTGAATTCATCCCATTCTTGTATTTTCTTCCATTCTGTTTTTTCCCCTGCTTATTTATTCTTTTCCCTCTTTTTATGCTGTCCTTCCTCAGAAGTCTGTTTTGCTTCTGAGCACTACCTCTCTTCATCTACCCTCTCTTTGAAGTATCAGCCTCCTTCCCCCTTCTTTTTTTCCTACTTCCCCATAGGATAAGATAGATTTCTAAACCCCGCTTAATGTATATATTATTACTTCTTTGAGCCAGTTTTGATGAGAGTAAGGTTCAAGTGTTGGCTGTCACCCTTCTTCTTCCCCTCCACAGTGAAAGCTCTTTCATGCCTCCCTTATGTAAAATAATTTATTCCATTCTGTCTCACCCTTCCCCCTTTTCCCAGTGGATCCCCCTTCTCCACCTTTCAGTTTTTTTTATATTATCCCATCATAGTCAGTTCACACCCATGCCCTCTCTCTATGTATACTCCTTCTAACTTCTGTAATCATAATACAGTTTTTAATAGTTACAAGTGTCATCTTCCCATGTAGGAATGTAAACAGTTCAACTTTATTGAATCTCTTATGATTTCTCTTTCCTCTTTACATTTTTATGCTTCTCTTGAGTCATATATTTAAAAATCAAATTTTCTTTTTAGTTCTGTCTTTTCATCAGGAATGCTTGAAAGTCTTCTGTTTTGTTAAATGTCTATTTTCCCCCTGAAGGATTATACTCAGTTTCACTGGGTAAGTAATTCTTGGTTGTAATTCTGGTTCCTTGATACTCTGGAATATCATTTTCCAAGCCCTCTCATCCCTTAATGAAGAAACTGCTAGGTTTGTGGCTTTATAATATTTGAATTATTTCTTAAAATTTGGTTATAATATTCCTGGGAGTTTTCATTTGGGGATCTCTTTCAGGAGGTGATGAGTGGATTCTTTCAATTACTATTTTATCCTGTGATTCTAGGGTATCAGGACAATTTTCCTTGATAATTTCTTTTTTTTAAAAAAATGTATTAATTTATTTTTAGTTTTCTACATTCACTTCCACAAGATTTTGAGTTTCACATTTTCTCCCCATCTCTCCCCTCCCCTCCACCCCAAGACATCAGGCAATTTGATAATAGGCACTTTCATATTGAAACTATTTTCACATTAATCATGTTGTAAAGAAGAACCAATGGGAGAAAAAAAAAAGAGAGAGCAAATAATATGCTTCAGTCAACATTCAGACTTTTTTCTGGATGTGGACAGCATTTTCCATCATGAGTCCTTTGAAGTTGTCTTGGATCCTTGCATTGCTAAGAGATAAGTCTATCAAAGTTAGTCAGCTCATATTGTAGCTGTTACTGTGTACTGTGTTCTCCTGGTGCTGCTCACTTCACTCAGCATCAGTTCATTTAAGTCTTTCCAGGTTTTTCTGAAGTCTACTTGCTCATCATTTCTCATAACACAGCAGTATTCCATTACAGTCATATACCACAACTTGTTGAGCCATTCCCCAACTGATGGACATCCCCTCAGTTTCCAGTTCTTTGCCACCACAATAAAAGCTGCTATAAATATTTTTGTACATTTGGGTCCTTTACCCATTTGTATGATCTCTTTGGGATACAGACCTAGAAGTGCTATTGCTGGGTCAAAGGGTATGCATATTTTTATAGTCCTTTGGATATAGTTCCAAATTGCTCTCCAGAATGGGTGGGTCATTTTACAACTCCATCAACAATGCATTAGTGTTCTAATTTTCCCACATCTTCTCCAATATTTATCATTGTCCAGTTTTGTCCTGTTAGCCTATCTGATAGGTGTAATGTGGTACCTCAGAGTCATTTTGATTTGCATTTCTCTAATCAACAGTGATTTAGAACATTTTTTCATATGACTATAGATAGCTTTAGTTTCTTCCTCTGAAAACTAACAGCCTGTTCATATCCTTTGACCATTTATCAATTGGAAAATGACTTGTATTTTTATAAATTTGACTCAGTTCTCTGTATGTTTTAGAAATGAGGCCTTTGTCAGAGACACTGATTGTAAAAATTCTTTCCCAGTTTTCTGCTTCCCTCCTAATCTTGGATACATTGGCTTTGTGCAAAATCTTTTCAATTTAATATAATCAAAATTGTCCATTTTGCATTTCATAATGTTTTCTAATTCTTGTTTGGTCATAAATTCTTCCCTTCTCCATACATCTGAAAAGTAAACTGTTCCTTGCTCTTCTAGTTTGCTTATAGTATCAGTCTTTATATCTAAATCCTGTACCTATTTTGACTTTATCTTGGTATAGAGTGTAAGATGTTGGTCTATGCCCAGTTTCTGCCATGTATTTTTCCAGTTTTTCCAACAGTTTTTGTTAAATGGTGATTTCTTATCCAAAAAATTGGAGTCTTTGGATTTATCAAATAGTGGATTAGTATAGTCATTGACTGTTGTGTCTTGCATATCTAACCTATTCCACTGATCCACCACTCTTACTTCTTAGCCAGTACCAAGTAATTTTGATGATTGCTGCTTTATAATACAATTTAAGATCTGGTATAGCTAGGCCACCTTCTCTAGCATTTCTTTTAATTAATTCCCTTGATATTCTGGACCTTTTGTTCTTCTAGATGAATTTTGTTGTTATTTTTTATAGCTCAATAAAATATTTTTTGATAGTTTGATTGGTATGGCACTGAATAAGTAAATTAATTTAGGTAGAATTGTCATTTTTATTATATTAGCTTGGCCTACCCACAAGTAACATGTTTTTCCAGTAGATCTGTCTTTATTTGTGTTTTGTAATTGTGTTCATATAGTTCTTGGGTTTGTTTTGGCAGGTAGATTCCCAATATCTTACAACGTCTACAGTATTCTTTGATAATTTCTTAAAGTATGATGCCCAGTCTCTTTTTTTTAATCATGACTTTCAGATAGTTCAATAATTCTTAGATTATATTTCTTTGACCTACTTTCCAGGTCAATTGTTTTTCCAGTGAGATATTTCACATTTTTTTCTATGTATTCAGTCTTGCTTTTGGTTTATTGTTTCTTGCTGTCTTGTGGAGTCATTAGCTTCCACTTACCCAATTCTGATTTTAAATTGTTGTTTTTTTGTTGTTGTTGGTTTTTTGTTTTGGGGGTGTGTGTGTGTGTGTGTGTGTGTGTGTGGCATTTGGGGTTAAGTGACTTGCCCAGGGTCACACAGCTAGTAAGTATTATGTGTCTGAGGCCAGATTTGAATTCAGGCCCTCCTGAATCCAGGGCCGGTGCGCTATCCACTATGCCACCTAGCTGCCCCCCCAATTTTAAGTTTTAATGAGCTTTTGTACCTCCTTTTCCATTTAGCCAATTCAACTTTTTAATGAGTTGTCTTCAGTGAATTTTTGTACATCTTTTTTCCATTTATTATGCTTCCTTTGCCAAACTGTTGATTCTTTTATGATGATTTTCTTGCATCACTCATTAATTTCCCGAATTTTCCTCTGCTTCTCTTATTTGATTTTTAAAATCCTTTTTGAGGTCTTCCAGGAATTCTTTTTGGACTTGACGCGAATTCACATATCTTTTTTTTTTTTTTTTAGGCTTTGCCTGTAGCTGTTTTGACATTGTTGTCTTCTTCTGTGTCTTGATCTTCCCTGTCACCATAGTAACCTTCTGTGATCAGATTCATTTTTTGTTGTTTGCTCATTTTTCTAGCCTATTTTCATGAGAAAAATTTTAACTTTATGTTAGTCTTTGCCCTTGGGGTCAAGGGGACATTGCCCCAAGCTCCAGGTTTTTCCTGATGATGTTTTCAGTGCTACTTCTGGAGACCGATAAGTTTTCCATTCTTCCAAGGTGGTATGACCTAAGTAGATATGTGATCACTGCTTTCCTGGCCTGCGGTCTGGTCTGTGAATGATCCCAAGCATCCTTTTCTGCCCTGGAAACGTGACTTGTATCCTCGCTTCCCCATTGTCACATGTCCCAGTGTGCTAGTGCTCCTCTTCACCCCAGGACTTCAACTAAGGCCTTGGACCCATATCCCTGTGTTGGCAGTGCAACAGAGCCCTGCACCCTGTGCCAGCAAAATGTCCTGATCAATTGTCTTTCCCCCTTAACATTTCTGGGCTGAGAGCTCAAAAAGTTGCTGTTTCTGATTCAGTTGCTCCCAAAGCCTCTGCTGGCTTGGGCCAGCGTGTGGGGCTTCATTGGTGGCTGAAATCGAGTCACAGCCTGTTGCTGGCTTGCCTCAGCGTGGTCTGTGCTGGATTGTGCTCCACTCTCACCCTAGTGAGACAGACCTTTCCTGTTGACTTGTCTTGGGCCAGAAAGTTTTTGACTCTGCCCTTTTGTTGGTTTTGCTGCTGTAGCATTCATTTTGAGGTATTATTTTAAAGTTGCTTGGAGGGGAATTTGAGAGAGTTCAGGTGGGTCCCTGCTTTACTTAGTCATCTTGTCTCTGCTTGTATTTCCTCTTACTTTTAAGTGATCGAGCCATTTTTTTCATAAGGTATTGTTGATAACTTGAATTAGTTCTTTTGAAAACCATTAATATACGTTGGTCATTTATCCATTGGGAATGACTATTCTTTAATTATTTATGTCAATTCCCTGTTTATCTTGGTTATCAGTTCCTCATCAGGGAGATTGGCTGTTAAAAAAAATTTTCCAGTTAACAACCTGCAATGATTTTGTGCAAGAATTTTTCAATTTTATGTCATGACAGTCATCTTTTATACTCATCTCTGTTCTTTGTTTTACTGCAAACTGTCCCTTCTTCTGTAGTTGTTTTTATGATATGACTTTTAAAATTTAAGTAATACTCTTTTGGAACTTAATTGTAGTATATGGTATGAGATGTTTGTCTAGAACTAATTTTGTTAGGTTGTTTTCCAACTTTTTCAGCATTTTTTTGTTCATGAATAGTGAATCTTTATTCCAGGAGTTTGATGTTACTATATTTGATTGCTTTGAGATTTTATTTATCTATTCTTATCCAGTGATCTACTTGTTTTTTTTTTAATGAGTAACAAATTGCTGCTTTGTTGTATAGGTTGAGATCTGTTATTGCTAGATAATCCTTTGCAATTTGTTTCATTATTTCCTTTGAGATTCTGGACCTTTTCTTTTGAATACATTTTTATTTTTCAAGTTTTCAAAGTAAGCCTTTGGTAATGTTAGGTAATGTAATTTTAGTTCATTTTGCATGGCCCAACCATACAGTTAATATCTTATGAATTATTTGAATGAATGAAGCATTTATTAAATACTATGTTCAAAGCATTGTGCCAAGTGTTGAGGATATAAACAGAAAAGTAAGACACTTCCTTCTCTCAAGTATATCATATGCTAACTGGAGAAATAACGTGGAAAAACCTCATGCTCCTTAAGGAGGCAATGAGAAAGCAGATATTAATGTCATTTCCATTGATAGAATTTTATCAGTTTCTGATGTTGAACCATTTCATATTGCTAAGAAGTTTCTTTTCCGCGTCTTCAGTAGGTGAGGCTATAGCACCTGTAGGAACAATTGCCAGGCTACATCTCTACATAGGTTGCTTCCAAGGGTGATGGCTGTAGACACACCCTTCTACCTTCTCCACCCCACAAAAAAAAAAGAAATCTTCTTAATACATATTCATATTCAAGCAAAACAAATTCTTGTGTTGGCCATACCCAAAAATATATGTCTCATCATGCCTCTTGAACTTGGCACATGTTTTTCAGGTGGTGGGTAGCAGACTTCATCATCAGTCCTGGAATCCTGGTTAGTCATTGAGTTCTTAAGTCTTTCAGGGTTATTTGTCATTAAAACGTTGTTACAGCATAAATTATTCTTACGGTTCTGCTCACTTCCCTTTTGTATTTATTAATGGAAGTCTTCCTTGGTGTATATGAAACCATCTCTTTCATCATCTCTTAGAGCACAATAGTATATTACATTCATTTAACACAGTTTGTTCAGCCATTGCCCAGTTGATAAGCTTTGCCACTGTAGGAAGAGTGCTAGAATTATTTTTGTACACATGTATCCTTTTCCTCTTTCTTTGATCTTGTTCCAGTTTAATAAGCCTCGTAGTGATGTTATTGTTATCAAAGTGTGTGTGTACATCAGTTTAGTGAATTTTGTGGAATAATTTCAAATAGCTTTCTATAATGTCGGGACTATTTCACCATTCTACCATTAATTTAACATTCCCCATAGCCTCTCCTGACATTTATCATTTTCCCTTTTTGTCACCTTTGCCAATCTACTAGGAGTAAGGTGAAGCCTCAAGAGTTACTTTAATTTGCATTTCTCTAATTTTAATGATTGAGAGCATTTTTTTCTTATGGCTGTTAATAGCTTGGATTTCTCCTCTTGAAAAACTGACTTTATATCTTTGACGACTTATCTATTACGGAATGTTTCTTATTCATATGCATTTGAATCAATCCCTTATATTTCTTGGAAATAAAACCTTTATCAGAATTGATGCAAAGATTTTTCTTTTCCCATTAACTGCTTACCTTCTACTCTTTGATGCATTGGAATTTTTCTTGCAGCAATTTTTGAATTCTATGTGATCAAAATTGTTCACTTTATCTTTCATCTTCTCTATCACTTGTTCATCATCTCTATTTTTTTAACAAATTGTTTGGGTGATTACTTATTTGTAATATAGTTTGAGAAGTGATAGTTTGGTATCCTTTCCTGTAAATTCATTTTGGTGATAAAATTTGGTAATATTAATTTTGTAAATTAATTTTATTTATTTGAGTATGATCCAAACATAAACAAATTTTCTAGTTATTTAAGTCTATCTTTATTTCTGTAAAGATACATCTCCTTCCTCTACTCATGTAACCTGCAAAAAGCAATAATTTTATTTATTCTTTCGCTATGTTTCTTTTCTCAGTTGCTTTTTTTAGTTTGATTCCAATAACCAACAGTTCTAGAACACTACCAAATAATGATGACAGTGAACATCTTTGCTTTACTCTGGATCTTACTGGGAAAGTCTCTAGCTTTTTTCCCTTATAGATGTTAATCTTGGATTTAAATAGGTCCATATTGAAGAAAGGTCCATTCATTCCAATGTTGTTGAGGAGTTTTGAACAAATAGGTATTGAATTTTTGTCAACAGTTTTTCTAGCCCAAGGTAGACCTGACCCAGAACACAGATAAAATCAATACTAGAACAAGTTGGTATCTAGGGGGCACAGAGAATAGAGTGCTATACCTTGAGTCAGGAAGACCTAAATTCAGATCCAGCCTCAGATACTAGCTAGCTATATGAATCTGGACAGTCACTTAATGTCTGTGTCTCTCTACCTTCTCATCATAAAATGTGGACTATAAGTGTGCCTTCATCTCCTAAGGTATTTGGGAGGGTCAAATGATATCTGTAAAGTGTATTGTAAACCTTAAGGCATTCTACAAATGTTAGCTGCTATCATCATCATCATCGTCGTCATCACCTTCATCAGTCTGATCTCACTTCTCTGCTCTTCTGTCTTTACAAAGCCTAGATCCTTATGACTAACTGGGTCTTTTTTTCTTTAACAGGTTTTTATTTACGTCTTTTGTTTTTTACATCATCAGTTTATCCCATTATCCCTTCCCACACCCCTCCCAGAAAGCCTTCTTATATAAGAAATAGTATTGTTTAAACAACCAAAAGAAAGTAGAATAAAGAGGAAAACATAAGAATATGCCTGATTCATTAAAAAATTACAAAAATCTGAGCAACTTGCAGACCTTCCACATCTGCATTGGGGTGGAATGAGTGTCTTCTCATCTCTTTCAAGCCCTGCTTGTTGTTTATAATTTTGTCTCATTCACTTTGGGGGGGGGGGTGTACATAATTATTCTTTCATTTTAAATTGTTGTAATCCCTTGTACATAATGGTTTGGGGGTTTTACTTCACTCTGTATCAGTTCATGTAGAATTTTCTGTGCTTCTCAGTCCTTATCACATTGATCATTTGTTACAGCATGGTGATATTTCATTACATTCACGTACCACAATTTCTTTAGCCATTCTTCAAATGTTCAGCATCTCCTTTTTCCTAGTTTTTTGCCATCACAAAATGACACTATAAATATTCTGCTGTTTGTAGGAACTTTCTTCTTATCATTGGCCTCTATGGTATAAGCCCATCTCTCAGTCCAACAATATGGACATTTTAGTTACTTTCGCATAAGTCGTCAATTACACTAGTCATATTTGCTTAATACCAAGTTGCTTTCTAAAATGGTTATATTAATTCACGGCTCCATTAATAATACATCAGCATGCCTGTCTTCCCACAACCACTCCAACATTGACTACTGCCATCATTTGGCATCTTTGCCAATTTGATTGTGAGGTACTAATTTTAGGGTTGTTTTGATTTACATTTTTCTTATTGTTAGTGATTTGGAGCATTCTTTTATGTTGCGAATAATTCTTTGCAATTCTCCTTTTGAAGGCCTTTTTCCTGCTAACTTTACAGATAACTGTATTCTGCTTATATGTATATAGATCATGTATTTTTGCTTCTTCCAGATTATCTTTCATTTCCGTGTATTCCCAGTCAGTTTTCCTCTTTTTTATTTCTTTGATAAGACTTTCTCCTGTGGATCCTAGGCTTTTCTATTCTTCCAGTTATTTCTGCTGTATAATCTGTAAATATTTTGCTATGATTCCATGTTCTCTTGGGAATCCACAGAATTCTCTGCTTCATCAGGTGTTGATTTATTTTCCTTTATCTTGTAATACTTATAGATGCCTGAACCCTTTTCTCTGATCTAGATACCATTTTCTCCTTCTGCTAATAATAACTAACCTATTTATCTGCTTATGCTCAAGATTTTTAATTTTGCTTACTTTCTGACTCCCAATTACTGACAATTTCCCTTCAGGGCTAGATCTTAAAAGCTTTTTCACTCCCACGCCCTTCACTCCCTTTGCAAAATCATGGTTCACCAACCTAGGTCTTTGCCTAAGTGATTTTTGAGGGAACAGAACTAGCCCCAGTTTTCCTCTGTTCCTTAGTTCTCTAGCCTAGCTTTGTTGCCGCAGAGCAACAAAGGCAATAATATAGCATACAAGCTCAAGACGCAGCTCAAAGTGATCTATCCTGTAAATCTGAACCTAACCATAAGTGAAAAAAGCTAAGATGATATGGGGCAGCTAGGTGGTACAATGGTGCCACTTTCTCCTCACTGCTGTCATGTTCCTTATTGTTATAAAAGATTGGGTAAATTTTTGCCATTTAGAGTTTGATTCTCTGCTGCTGGGAATAGGGGAAAGTAGATGTTGGTGTGTAGAATTGAGTTTTGTTGCATGCAAGTGGGAGTTGTGAAGCCCTGCTGCTGCTGAGTATGGCAGGTAGTGAGAGAGCTGGTGTTGAATGAACATGTTAGGGGTTAAGAATTAGCCTTCTCTGCTGTTAGTTTGTTGAATTTTTTACTTTGTTTGGGGTCTTGGTGTCCTAGACTATAGAGACAGATGAAATTGCTTTATGTCATGCATAACTTATTTTAGAGAGGTTTGAGAAGTTGTGAGAATTGAAGAAACTACGAGACGCAGAAGTTGATCTGCTTTATTATAGTTGAATTTTATTTTGTTTGTGACTATTATCTCTCTAAATTTAACTGCCTCCTTAAACTCCCTTCTTCCTTCTCCATGTCTCCACCTATTTCTGTACCAAATTCTGTAGATGTGTTCAACCCTCCTTTGTCTATTCTGTTAAGAGTGAAATTCATCAGATGTCTGCTTCTCCCAATCTGACCTCCATGTGTATATTCTTTCCATGTCATCATTATGAGACATAAGTTTTTCCCATTGTACCTTCTTTTACTTTTTCCTCCTTTTTCCCCCTTCTGTTAAAACCAGTGAAGCAGAATAAAGCCATTCCAAAACCTTGCGTGTTTTTTTTTACTTCCTCTCTGACTATATAACAATTTAAAGGATACTTACTTCTGCTTCTCCCGTTAAGAGTAAGTGTTAATTAATGATCACCATTAACTTAAATAGATTTACCCTTCTGGGTTTCTCTTGTCACCTGTGTTTGTGTTTCAAAGATTCTAGTCAGCTTTGGTCTTTCTATTAGAAGTGCTTGAAAGCCCTCTATTCTATGAAAGATCATTTCCATTCCTGTCTCTGAAGCTGCTGTACCCTTTCTTCTGCACCCTCAGCCCCCAGCAGCATAGGATTACAATCAGTTTTGCAGCATTTTATTATTATAAGCCTTTTGGTATAGCATTCCAAGATTTCCTTTTCTTCATATTATTTATTACATAAGTTTGTGTGATCATCACTGTGGTTCCTCGGTACTTTTTCTTTCTTCTTTTTGGCCACTTGTACCTTTAATTTAATTTGGAAACTTTGGATTTTGGCAATGGCATTTTTGAGTATTTTCATTTCCTGGAGGTAACTGATTGGTTTTTCTTTTCTTCACCTTGCATTCTGCTTCTAATGTATTGGAGCAATTTTCTTTTATAATGACTTCTTTAAATGAAGCATCCAGGGTTCTACACCTCTTCCCCTTCCCCGAAGGCATGATTTTCAGGGAGCTTAATGATTCAGGAAGAACTGAGTTTAAGTCCTCCTTATGAAATGTACAGACTATGAGATGCTTGGCAAGTTGTTTGTAACCTCTCAGTGCCTCAGACAACTCCAAGACTGAGTTGCAGAACAGGTGTCAATTTGCTTTGGTTCATAGAGAGTTCCTTCTGCTACTGAAATCACATGGCTAATCCAAAAGCAACACCTGTCCTTTGACTTCGTGTGTTTCAGGGTTAGTATTTTATTAGGACTACCTGGAGTTAATGTAGTGAGAGGAGCATTGCATTTGTAGTCAGACACCCTGGGCTTGGATTCCAATTCTAGTACAGGTTGGTCCTCAAATTCCTCATCTATTTCATTTGTAAAATGAAGAGGTTGGATTTAGATGGTCCTTAGAGCTCTAAATCTATTTCTATGACAAAATTGAAATGGATGCTCGTTTACTTGTTTCACAGCGTGTGAAATTACCTGATACACCCTTCAAAATCTACAGTCTTGTGTTGTTAGGAACTTGTGATTCAATGTCTTTGAGACACATGCTACCATCAGTACTTAAGTGCATAAGCATTTATTCCTTATTATTGTGTCATTTTAAAAAAATCTTCTGTGTTGGTTTGAATCTTTTTGAGAAAAACTTGTCTCTGTTACAAAACTTATGTCAGATCTCTCAATTACTTCTTTCTCTGCTTTGTCAGCTTCCAGTAGTTCAGAGGAAAATAGAGAGAACTCTGAATCTCCTGAGCCCTTATTACGTAACGGGATCTCCAGAAGCAGAAACAGAAACTTCATTGTGACTAGAAATAGATCGTCTCAAAGGAAAAATGGTAAGATACTTGGTAACATTTTAAAGAAATGTGTATTAGGAGAACATTGAAAGCAAAGTAAAAATTTGATTGACTTAGCTTAGTATACTAACCATTAATTTGCATTTATACTTTATATTTCTAAATCAAAGTAAGATTGTTTTATTCACTTTACATTTCACACCTTTCTTTTAGGTTCTGTCTTTTTAGAAAATGGTTGTGGTAGAAAAGCTGTACGCAAAAGGGTCTACTTGAGTGATTCTGATAATTCAGTACTGACTAGTGAAACAATCAAAGACAAAGCTGGAAGTAACCGAAAAATCCCACGAAAGTGTGCTGCCGTGGCTGCTAATAAGATTAAGCTAATGAGTGACGTGGAAGAAGATTTGAGCTCAGGAAGTATTTGCTCTGCAAGCAAAATCAGCAGGAAACTGCCTCACCGAAATGCCTCTGCTGCAGCTAAAAAAAAGTTATTGTATAACTCTGAGGATGACCAAAGTTTAAAGACAGAAAGTGAAAAAGAACTAAAAAAACAAAATCAGCCAGCACCAGAGATGTGTTCTGGTGCTGCTAGGAAAAGTGTCAGTGAATCTGAAAATGGAAGTTCTGAATCTGAAAGTAATTTAATGGGGTCACAAAAGAATTGGCGTGCTAATGGTTATAAAGCCCATGCTGGAACAGGTTTTACAACAAAATTTCCCTTAATAGAATCTTCTGAGGAAGATTCAGAAGGCTATAATTCAGAGAATGGCAATAAAAGAGCTTGTCCATCAACTTCTGCTGAGAAATCTAAGGCCAGAAAGAGTTCTAAGGAGGATGCAGATTCTGAGCCAAGTGAATGGAGTGGTAAAAAATGCAAGAAAACTTGTTGGAAGGGTGCTACTGTATTTAGGAAAGCAAAAGTCCTAAGTGATTCCGAGGACTCTGATGAAGATGAAAAGAATGAAAAAGAAGCTGGAAGACATTGTAAGATAGTGAAAACATCTTTGAATTCAGGGAATTTGGAGGATAAGCCTCTTACTGTTTCCAAGTATTATTTGAAACATGAATCTGAAACAGATTTGGATTCTGACCATAGTTATGATGACAATACAGAACCAAATAAAAGGACAGCAGATATTATGAAAGGTAACTTAGCATTAACACAACTTGTGGTTTCACTGGTTCTCCCCAACTCACAATCCGTTGTTTCACTGTGTTCCTTTGCTACCTCACCCACTTAGCTATTCATTCACATCTTTCTCTCCTATGCACTGCTCTCAAGATTTCTTATACATTTTAATACTCACACACACACACAGTACTACATCCAAATCTTATTTCATCCTATATATTCAAGATACTCTACCACTAACTCTAGTGTTTTCTCTTCTGTACTTAACATAGAAGAGATTATTTTTGCCAGTAATAGGTTTCTGGTGCAATAGTTTCTAGTAAGGATTTAGAGAAGCTTGAAAGTATAAGTGTTATTATGTGAACCAGAGTTGTGTAGCTTACAGCAGAAAATAGAGCTGTTTGGAAGAGAGATTTGAATATGATGAGAGGATTGGTATAATTGTGGTTTCTGTTGTGCATCCACACTGTCTGAGTTCATTACAAATTGAGGTTGTCCAATCTTAATGATGTACAGCTGCAAGACAATACTTTTACTTCTCCCTAATCAAATCTCTAGCACTCCCCACAATAGCTGTTCCAAATCTTTTCTACTGAAACCTCCCCTATCTTCCCCTCCCTCCACCTTGCCTCGTATTTCACTGAGAAAATGAAAGCCATCTGGCACAACCTTCAACTTCTGCCCTATTTTACATCTCAAAACCTTAACATCATCCTCCATTTTCTTCAGTCTCTGATTAAAATATAACCCCCATTTGCTTCACCCCTTACTATATACTCCAGAAGATTTTCTCCTTTCCCATTCTTCTCCCCTATTTCCTTTCCCCTTTTCCGATGCTCTTTTTCCTTCCCCCTTTCTCCCTCTTCATCCCCTCTTCCTTCCTGTCTGTCCATGGATTCAGTTATATTTATGCAGATAACGCCTAGATCCAGTCTCTAGCCCTAGTTTCTCTCCAGCCCAGAGTTACCAACTATTACTGGACATTTCAGATTGGATGACTTGTCAGAATCTCAAATTCAGGACTTCCAAAGCAAAACTGATTATCTCTCCCACCACTCTTTTTCTATATTTTGGGCATCACCATCCAATCACCTCAATTTTCAAACTTAAATTCATCCCTAACTCCTTTGCTTCTTGCATAAAATCAGTTGCCAAGTCTTGTTAATGCTGCCTGCACAGTTTCTTTCTTCTCCATCCCTTTCTCTAATCCACACTCTCCATTTGCTGTTCCTCCCTCAAGTCTCTTTTCTCTCTGGTCCGTCTTCCACACAGTTACTAGTGATATTCCTAAAGCACAAGTCTGATTATTTCACTCTCATGTTGAGTAAACTCCTGTGGCTCCTGCAGGGTAGAAAAAGAGATGTGGTAAAGTTGAATCAACTAGACTTGACAAATTGTGTGTGTGTGTGTGTGTATGTGTATGCATGCATGCATGTATATGCATGTGTGTGTATGTGTGTATGTATACATTACATATATATAAAGTAGAGTTAAATACAAAATTTTCTTTAGGGTGTTTAAACAACTTGGCTGCAACCTACCTTTCCCTTCTCATTTTCCATTAATACATTCTATGTTCCAGCCAGCTAGCTACCTTTTGTCCTTATCTATGACAAACCGCTTATCTGGGGTTTTCTTGGCAAAGATACTGGAGTGGTTTGCCATTTCCTTCTCCAGCTCAGTTTATAAATGAAGAAACTAAGGCAAACAAAGTGAAGTGACTTGCCCAGGTTCACACAGCTGGGATGTGTTTGAGGTCATATTCAAACTCAGGAAGATGAGTATTCCTGACTCCAGGCCCCATATTCTATCTGTTGTGCCACCTAGCTACCCTTATGTTTATATACACTATCCCTTATACCTGTAGTGTACTCTCTTGTGCTCCCACCTCTTAACCTTTTTTGTATCCTGGACACCTTTGGCAATTTGGTAAAGCCTATGGACCCTTTTTCAGAATAATATTTTAAAATGCATAATATAACAAAGCCAATATATTGAAATATTACATAGACACACACACACACACATTTTAAACAGTCTTGGACCACTCACTGTTTAAGAACTCCTAGAACAGCAGTTCTCAGACTTTTTGATCTCTGAACCTCTTTATTTACACTCTTAAGAATTGATGAGGAGCCCAGGAGCTTTTGTTTATGTGGGTTGCATCTATTGATATTTATTATGTTAAGTTTTAACTTGTTTTTATAAATATTTTTATGTAAATATTTGTCATAGCATAAAACTGGTAAGTTTTAAAAATATTAATTCATTTAAAATAATAATCATCTATTCATATAAATAACATTTTTATGAAAAATAACTTTTTCCAAAACAATTTAGTAAGGAATATAGCATTGTTTTTGCAAATCTCTGCCTGGTTTAATAGAAGATAACTGGATTCTTTTATCTGCTTCTGAGTTCATTCTGTTATGACATGTTATTTTGGTTGAAATAGATGAAGAAAATTCAGCATCACACATATGTATAGTTGTAGTTGGAAATGGGAGGAATATTTTAAAAGACAGATCATATATTATTATGAAAGTACATTTGACCTTGCAGACACCCCTTCCTCTTCTTCCCCCCTGCCCAAGGATCTCAGGGATTCCCAAGGCAAAGTGCACTTTGAGAAGCACTGCTTAGAATACGTAATTCCATTTAAATTTTAGCTCAAGTGCCACTTTCCATGTACTAATGCCTAACTACCCCTTTTACCCTGTATTTACTTTGTAAATACTTATGTGTCCATGTTGTCTTCCCCAACAGAGTATTTTTTTTTTGAGGGCAGGGCCTGTTTTTGTCTTTGTTTTCCCAGCCTCTACCACAGTGCTTGGCATGTAGTAAGTGCTTAATAAATGCTTGTTGGTCTATTGGCTGGTAAATTGACCCAGTCAGTGATGAGTATGGGTCACATTAAAGTTAACTAAATAATAGAGTATATCATATTAGGTAGAAAGGTGCTATATAAATTTTTAAGATTGTAGTTTGGCAGAATTTTTTATCTAAAATACCAAAAAGACCTTGAGTAATAGTCTAATAGGAATTTGATGCTATTCTTTTCAGCTTTCTACTAATAGAAATAATAATTTATTTTACTGTTAAAAATTAAAGAACTTTTTTCCGCCCTCAGATTCTGTATCCCAAGAAAATGGACACAATGGAAAAGCTTCTAAGAAAAGGATATGCTCCAGTGACTCAGACAGCAATTCTTCAGAAGTAGTTAAATCATTAAAAGGCAAAATTGGTTTCCGAAGGATTCCACGGAGAAGTGCTACAATGGCTGCCAATAAAATAAGGTTAATGAGTGATGAAGAAGATTTTAATTCAGAAAATGTGTGCACTAGAAGCAATGGGTATAGGAAAAAGACCCTTAATTGTGCTTCTACTAAACCTGAGAATGCATTGTATGGTTCTGAGGGAGATACAAGTTTAAAGAGTGAAACAGTGTTGAATGAACAAAGTACCTCTGAAGATCAACTACTTGATACTGGTTCTGATAGTAGTAGGAAAAATGTTAGTGAGTCTATAAATGGAGACTTAGACTCAGAAAGTAATCAGAAATGGCGTAGCAATTGTCTCAAATCTACTAGTGCTGCATCTCATACAACAAAAAATCCCCCAATTGAATCTTCAAATGAAGATTCAAAAAGCCATAATCCAGAAGATAAGAAGAGGAAAATTCCTTTCCAGTCAACTTTGGTACAGAGGTCTACTTCAGATAATAGTGTTGAAGATGAAATGAGTTCTGGGGTAGGAAAATGGACAGGTAGAAGAACCAGACGGAAAACTCGTCAAAAGATTCCTTTCAGAAAGGCTGAAGTTCATCATGAGCAAGTCACAACAGAGTCTGAAAAGGGGAGGAAGAGAAAATGTTCTGAATCAAAAATTTTGGAAGGTTCTGAAATAGCAGCTAGTTCAAAGACTAATCCCAAATGTGATTCAAATCTGGAAACAGAAACTGATTCAGATACTGCCTATAGCGATAATATAAAAACAAAAAAGAGAAAAAGGAATAGAAAAGCAAATGTTGTTAGAAGAGGTGGTAATACTTTTAAAGGTAATGTATCTAAACCAATGAGATTACCAAGAAAAAGCAAACGACCAAGGTTAAGGTTGGATGATAACGACTGGGAGGATTTGGACTACGCAAAAACTAAAAAAGCTCCACGACGTTCAAAAATAAGAACAAGAAATCAGGGTAGAAGAACTGTAAGATATAATTATGGGGATGATGATAGAGTTTTAGATGTAGAAAATGTTTTTGATACAGGTGATTGCACCTTATGACCTTGAGGGAAAACCAGTTCATTTTTTAGAGGAATTGAGCTGGAATTTGTGGTGAATATTGGCTGTTCCAGTGATTTTTTTTTGTTCTATAATTCAGGGAATATATTTATATTTTTCTATGAAAAAGTTATGAATGTGACTAAATCATGACTGTCCTTTTCCTTATTTTTCCTTGACCTTGCTTAGGTAGCAGCATTTAGCACAGGTGCCAAAATAAGCTTCATTTTGGGGCAGCTCTCAATTTTGACTCTATGTGACTACATATAGCAAGAGTTTAAAATCTGTTTTATGTCTATAAACACTAGACATCTGGGTAGTATTAAATGGTTGATCATTATTTTCACAGTACCAAGTTAATACTTTTCATAGTTACTACTTTATTAAATTCTTTAGCAAGTCATAGTTTCTGTTCTCCTTTATGTAATATAATTTCATGTGAAGGTTTACAAATAACTCATAACAAGAGCATACTGACATTAAGATCATGGGAAGAGGAACTATTTACTAGGTAGACAGATACTTAAACATTTTGTTTTGGTTCCCATTAAAAACTTTTATTGCCACCACAGTTCAATACAGATTATCAGTTCCATTAATTTTAGTTGCTTCCATTTTCCTTTTTAAACGGTGTTGGGGTTTTGTGTGTGTGTGTGTGTGTGTGTGTACATATATGTATATACATATATATATATATGTATGTATACACACACACACACACACACACACACATATATATTTTTTCTCATTTCTTTGCCGTAAACTTGAACTTAGAAACTACTGGTAAATTGTTTTATCCAGTCTTTTTTGTTTAAATGTTGAACATGTTTCTTTAAAAAAAAAAAATTCAAAATAAGGTCAGAGCCATAGCCTTTATTTTGTCATTTTCTTTAACATCTGCACTAAATGTATAAATGCTGTAAAGCTTGCTTCTCAGCCACCTGAAATCTTTCTTTTTTTAACATTAATATATTTAACCAAAGTGAATTAGTATCCTTAATTACTTCATCCTCTGAAATGAAAGAATGTGCCTTTGGTTTAAGAAAATCATTCTTCACTAGTCATCCTTGTTATTTCAATCTGGTTGAAAAAACATTTTATCCCACTTCACTCTACTACTTTGATGGTTTTCCCATCAGTATTAAAATTATAATTTTGGCTTTGTGACAGTGAAACTTTATCCAGGGAAATGAGGCAAATATCTTTGTTGTTTGAATTGATTTGCCATATCACTTTGCGTTCCCATATACCCTGGGCTACTAAAGTAACCATACCAATATTAGTGGCACTGACCCTAATGTGTAGATTTTCAATTTCTAAGAAAACATAGTACATATTAGTTTAATGATTTTTCAAACTATTAAGATAAACTTGGCACCTAAGCATTTTGTATTTTGTAATAATTTGTTTTTCTTTGCTAGGCCACCTTATCCCTGTCAGTATATGTAGCGTCATTGAGCTTTCATGTGCCTGAAGTAGTACCTCCAATATATTTTATGTATTTTGCTAAGGACGGTTGTATCCCCCACACCTCTACTCCACCATGACTGGTTTTAAATTTGGATTTGGCATCAAATAGAGAATCTCTTTCTCTCCTATTTTCCTTGAAATCAAAGCTATTAAATTTAAAACAGTGGACAAGTTTTTCTGCTTCTGGGTTAGAGAATCCTTTCAGAAGTACTCATATATTTCCCAGAAACTTGTACTGTCACCCTTTACCAACAGGGTAGGATTGTTCTAGACAGCACTGACACAACCTAGGATATTTATTCCTATTATCTTCTAAGGAATTGTAATTTCAGATGAAAGCTAACATTTTTTCCCTCATTAGTGTTAAAAACCATGAATATATGTATACCATGTTAGTACAGTGTTCTGCCCCAAATGGTTTGGGGTATTGAGGGAGATTGCTGTCTGGAGCACTAACCAAAAAAAATTTTTTTTTAGAATGTTCCTTGAACATCCCCTAAGTTACTATAATAAATTGTTATGAATCTAGTCCATGAATTAACTTAAACTCCTCTTAAGCTTTGTTTATACATTTACCACTGTTTTCTGTGTAAAGTATCAAAAATCTGAGTGCATATAAATGTGGAATATTTAAATGGGCTTAGGTTCTTTTATAAAGAAAAATTTTCTTATTGCATGTATACACAGAATGAGTTTTGCCCATTTGGGCTAAATTATCTAGTTGGTCAGTCCAGTCAAAGTGGTTAAACCAGTTGTTAGTAAATACAGCTTACATATTTTAATGAGAATATAATAGGAAAAACCAAGCACAGCATCATTTCACTTTATGACTGTAAAGATGTACTTGGAAAAGGGTAAATTATAAAAACATAAATAAAATAAGAACTTGGTGCTATAAAGGAATTGTGTAGTTACAGGTTGTTTTAACCTTGGGTACTGTTCTCAACATTTAATTTTGAGAAAAATATACACATGCCTCTATTTAAGAAAGTAATAAAGGAAATATTTATGTTGACTTACAGCATGTGAACTTTAAATTTTTTATTTAATTTTTTTTATATAAAGGAATGTTACATCATTCCAATACACAAAGTGCTATAGTTATTCATTATAGTACAAATGTTTACTAAAAGTGAATTATCTTAAGTTCTATAATTTTATTAAGTTATAACAAAAAGGTATTGAGATTTTATTTCTCTTTCCTTTAGAAGAAGGAACATAGCTTAACCAGGTTTGATATTAATGGTTTCAAACATTTTAAAAACTGGTTAGGTATGTCTCTATTTTAATCTTGTACTGTTAATATGCCAAATTTATTTAAATTTTTTTTTTGCCTACTTAATGGCAACAGTGTAGCTTTTAACTTATTCCCTTCTTGTTAGAGTTCTTGGTGTACTCATCCTCCCTTTAATTAGAGAAGAAAACCTAGCTTTATAGACTTACAGAACATTATAAAATAGAGCTCTTTGTTGATGTTTTCCACATTAGTTTTTCTTATGTGTTTTGGTATGCTTTTATGCAGAGGCATGAGGAACCCACTTGATTATCTCTCATCCTGATACTGTTTCACAAAAGGAAACATTTTCACAAAACATATCTCATACTCCTTGTATATCATAATTCACAGTCTCTGTATTAGAACACCATTGTGTTCTTGTTTCACATAAGACAAAATTAAAATCTAAAACAAAGTTGAATTTTAACATCAAGATAGAATTTTTAGCAAAAAAGCTGTAGAAGGAAGGAAACTTTAGAAATGGTCAAAACAAGAGGATCTTATGTCAAAAAACACAAAATCCCTAGGATTTCATATCTCTTAGGGGAATGTTGCCATAAAACAGAAATAGAATTATTGGTAAGCCATCTTTTTAGAACAAAGATCTCCAAACCTTTTGATTGAACACCCCATTGGTAAAGAATGTTTTAGCACCTGTACCCAATATGTGTATATTTACTTATTTACAAATCATGTAATATTTATACAAAAATAGGCGTTTTAAAAGGATGAGATAATGTCGAAATAACATTTAATCGTAGAGTTAGTGGAGTTTCCTAGTAGGACACTGAAATGGTTAAACATGCACTTTAGAAAAATCAGTTTGGCCATTGTGTGGAGGATAGGGAAGAGACCAGAAACAGGGAGACCAATTAGAAGTTAATATAGTTTAGGCAAGATGTGATGAGAAACTGAAATACAGGGTGGTCATTGTGTGAATAGTGAGGACAGGTGCAAGAGACACAGAGGCAGAAACAGGATTTGGCAATGTAGGGTAAGGAACTGAAGCCAGCCTGGACGCGTGGTATGGCGGTGATGCATCCCACAGTAATAGGAAAGTTTGGAAGAGGATAGGTTTGGAAAGGAAAGATAATATGTAGGTCACAACTTTCCCATACGTGACTGTCACACCCAAAACATAAACAGGGTAGGTAAGGCTCTTACTATCTTAGAGCACAGAGCCCAACATTCAAGGGGTTGCAAGCATAGATTCTAAGTGATCTCAAGGGAAAGCTAATCGAGAATTTTCCCAGTGGTACCTACATAGTGCTGTGAGTATCCCTGTATTGACTAGGTTCTAAGTACTCTGAAGGACTGAGAAAAGGTCGGGAGCTTGCTCAGGAAGGAGATTGGGTAGAGTAGGAGAATGGTGGGTATAGAAATAGGATAGGCGTGGTTGTGTAGACAGTGGCAGGGAGTATGAGGTGTAACCCATCTTTTCATCCTCTTATTTGTTGGTCACAGTCCCCTTAGGGTAGATGACAGCTCCCACTTTAGAGACTACTATTTTAGAAGACTTATCTAGATAAGCTGAGTTAGGTACAAACTCAAATATATCAGGGATAAGAGAAACACTCCAAAATGCAGATTCCACTTAGACTACTCTGGTACATCAGGGCACTTCATCAGAGTATGACTGTATTATAGATTGCCTTACAAATTTAACCTGGAGAATAGAAGTAACAGTACAATAATAACCATAGTGGAGAGAGAGTGGTGCTGCATCTGTATGCATGTTAATGTATGTGTGTGAATATTATAGAGTTCAAAGAGACTTTAGAGGTTTTTGAGTCTACATCAAAAAGTGAGTTTAAAAGTAAATGAAGTAAAGTCTCAATTTTTAACATTTTTATTCTTGTCTCATGACATCAGGTATTTGCTTTTTATTAGTTCCAAAACTCACATAACATCTTGTAAAAATGTGTGGAGGACAATGGCTAGTGTAGGAGTAGAAGGGTTGTGTTTCTACAAATTCACAAGTTTGTTATGGCTAAAAAGGGTTATGAAACTCTTAAAGTCCAGAAGAGTTGTTAACCTCCAAAAATTTGTTTATAAATCACTGAAACTTTACTGTGAACATGGCAAGTCAACTGTATCAGTCATAGCATGATAAATTCTCCTCCTAAGGAAAAAAAAAATCTTATATTTACATATTCCCCTTTCTGTATTTACACTAATTAGAAAACTTTGATCTGTAGTTGAAGAGGTAATAAGTTAAAAGATAAATTTCAAATGCTTGAACAATACAAAGTTTCCTGTTCAAGGTAAGGAAACAGTTTCAGAGTTGGAAGGAACCTGTTTAATCTCGGTAACATAATCTATCCACCTGAGTGAATAACCTTAATGAGGGGAAATCCAGTACTTCTCAAAGTAACTTTTGTTTTTGAATATCTCTAATTGTTAGGAAAATGGTCTTCATATTAAGCCCAAAATAGACCTCTGTACAACTTCTACCTTTTGCTCTTAGTTCTGCCAAACAGAACAATTTCAATCCCTTGTACAAATGATAGCCCTTCAAATACTTGAAGACAGTTATGTCCCCACTAAGGCTTTTCTTCAGTATACCCTCAGTTCTCTAAAACAATTCACATATGATATCTTAAATAATTTCATATACTTCTAGATATGCTTCCTAAAATGTGGGGCCAAAAACTGAATACAGTTATGGCCTGACCAGGGCAGACTAGAATGAGACTTGTCATTTCCCTAGCCTGGACCTTTCAATTCAATTTAAGATCACATTATCATTTGAGGCTGTCATATATTGTTGATTTGATCTTAGAATATATATTTAAACCCCATATCCTTCTAACAAACTGCCATCTACCCAAGCACAACCAAGGGTTTTCCTTTTGAAGTAGCTTTTTAAAAACCAAAGTATTCAACTTACTAAAGTATTAAGAAATGAAAGCATTTATTCTAATACCTTAATCAGATTTACCCTAACATTTAACTTGGAGACTTTTTCACTTGTGATTGTTCAAAATTTTCCATCATGTGCAGGCTTGGTAAATGAGATGTGTATGTGAATGTATGTGTACAAATAGCACAAGATCTTAGGGCATTCATCCCATATCCAATTTTTAATGAATACTGTTTGGATTATGCTATTCAACCAGTGCCAAACCTATATAACTATTTAGCCCACATTTCTCTTGGCTGTGATAAACAATATGAAAGCCTGTCAGATGCTTTGCTAATATTTAGGTAAATTGTATCTATAGCATTCCCCTGACAAAATGGTAAGTTTAGGAGTGTTTTAATGGGTTCTGGAATAACCTGTTCTTCATAACCATGCTCCTTTGTGATCATTATTTCTGTTTCTATTAACCATCCTTTTAGTTATGTGCTACAGAATTTTATATGAAATCCAAGTCAGATTCACTGGCCGCTTACCTAGCAGGTTCTATCTCTCTAAAAATGTTTGAACATTAACCCTTTGCCAGACCTATGCTACCTCTCCAATTGATTATGACCTTTTTAAGGTCACTTTTTAGCCATTATATTTACCAATTCTTTTAGTACTCAAGAATGTAAAAAGATTGAAAAGCCATAAAAAGGAACTCCCAAAGAGGTAGTGAGGAAAAGCCTAAGTCCTGATGGATTCATAAGCGAATTCTATGAAACAAAAAAAATTCCAGTATTATACAAACCTTGCAAAAAAAAAAAAAACCAGCACAAGAACAGATTGTTCTATATTTCTATGACACAAATAATGGTCTTGATATGTAAACCATGAAAAATTTAAAAAAAAAAACTAGAAAAATGGTGTGCTTACCAGTGCATACTGTTAAATTTTCAGTGTGAGCATTTATACCTTGTTTTTCAGTTGTGTCCAACTCTTCATGACCCCTTTTGGGGCTTTCTTGAGAAAGATACTGGAGTGGTATGCCATTTCCTTCTCCAGAGCATTTTAGAGATGAGGAAACTGAGGCAAACAGGGTTAAGTGACTTACCCAGAGTCACACAGTAAGTGTATGAGGCCAGATTCAAACTCAGGAAGGGAGTCTTCTGAACTCTCAGCAGTCTATCCACTGTGCCACTGGACTTGATTTGTTGCAAATGGTCTTAAGAAAATGATGAAGAAAATGTTAATAAAACTTAAAAAGTGTATAATGCATACATCCCCCTCCCCCAGGATCAGTTGTTAAATATTTTTCAGTACGTCCCTGACATAGATCAATATTTCAAATAAACATTAATGCAAAAATATTAGCAAAGAGGATAAAACAATGTAGTAATAGCCAACATATAAAGTCTATGTTTCAGGCACTGTGCTAAGTGCTTCAAAAATATTTAATCCTCAGAGCCCTGGGAGGTAGGGGCTATTATCTCCATTTTATAAATGACAAAACTGGAGCCAACAGGTTGTGACTTGTCCAGGGTCCTACAACTAGTAAGTGTTTTAAGTCTGGATTTGAACTAATCTTCCTGACTCCAGGCCTGGAGCTATGTTGTGCCACCTAGTTTCCTGACGTTATACACTAACCAGATTGGATATTGAACTGGAATGCAGGGTGGTTTTGATATCAGAACAAGTATGAACATAATTAATAACAAAATTATATGATTATGGCAATGTAGAAACAGTTTTCCAAAATACCCATTTTACTGAAAACACTAGAAAACAGGAATGGACATTTCCTTAATCTGCTAAACAATATAAACTTAAACCATGAGCTAGCATCATATGTAATGATCCTTTCCAGTAAGATGAGAGGTGAAGCAAGAATGTTCATTCCTACTACATATACCAGTAAGACAAGAAAAAATAAGTTTATGGACTAAGCATGTTTTTTGCATATGGTGAAAGTCAACTAAAAAAGTAGTTGAAACAATAACAAAGTTGCAGAGTTCCAATAAAACCCAGCAGAAACAGATAAATTTTATTTAAAATAACTACTGAAAGTATAAAGTATTTGGGAAAGTACCAAGCTTCAGATCAGAATTACATGAATACAGCTACAAAGCATTTTATCAAAAAACAGATTTACCTAAATAATTGGGGGAATATTAATTGCTCAAATTACTTTATTTATTCAGTGCCATACCAGACCACCAAAGGATCATTTCGTATGACTAAAACAAAAATAAAATTCATCTGGAATCACAAAAGTTCAAGAATATCTAAAGAAATAGGAAGTGGGAAGGGAAAACAATTTGATGGTTTGAAAATAGTGAAATAGATTTAAGTATTCAGCAGACAGAACCTAATAACCTAGTGTTCAATAAAAGTAAAGATTCCAGTTACTGGGGCAAAAATCCACTATATGAGGCAAAACTGGGAAAATTAGCATGGCAAAAATTGAGATCAGCACCAAACATCAGTTCCAAATGGATATGTGACCTATATGTGTAAAAAGTAACATAAACAGAGAAGCAGATTTTTAAAAATTACCTCCCAGATCTGTAAGTAGAAGAAAAACTCATGACCAAACAAGGGGAAGCATCACAGAAGACAAAATGGACAATTTTGGTTACAATAAAAAAGTATTTGCAGAAATATCCAACAAAGCTAATATTAAAAAGGAAACAACTGGGGAAATTTTTGTAATAAGTTTCTCTAATAAAGGTCTCATTTCCAAAACAAAGAATTGATTCATATTTGTAAGAGCCGTTCCCCAGTTGGCCAATGGTCTAAGGACATAAACAGAGTTCTCAAGGGAAGAAAGCCAAGCAATATTTACGTGGCAAGAAGTGAAATGGCAGTAGGACAGTGTAATAATGAAGACTAACTCAGATATTGAGTTCTCATGAAGGAAAGAATAACCCAGTGATTATTAGGTGACTGCCACCAGAATATGGATTGGGTGATATACCTGGAAAAAGTGAACCTCAAAGGGAGTAAAGTCACTGAGTGAAAGTGGTGGAGGGTTTGGAAATGGCCTCAGAAATCGGGGAATAAAGATAATCACTCTCTAGGATCATTGTGTGGAAGGCATTAAAGTCAACTAGTACTAGAAAGGGATGTGTCTTCTACAGGGAGCTAGGTCTCCATGATGAAAGGAACAGCAACTGAAAGAGCAAAATGTAGTGGGATATTGCTAGTCATAGAGGATGAAATACCTTTTCAGTGGCGCTCTTGAGTGTCCTGTGAATTACAGAGGTCTGTTCACTTAGGACTTAAAGCACATGACCACATATGATCAAAAGAAAGGTAAATGGGTTGCTCCTTTTCTCAAATAGCCATTTTGCAATTCTGAGAATCGAGTTATTTTTAAATGAAAGCAGACTCCCTCGAGCATTGCATCTAGAGCAACCATAACAGAAGTGGTCTAATTCACCATTGCCTCAGAATGTGAGTCTCAGAGGATTGATACGGACACATTTTATTAACTGATATCATTTTAATATGTTTCAAGCACTGAGCAAATGCATTGTTAGCATGTCATGAAAAAGTCATGTCTGTGCCCTAATAGACAACCTGAACTTACCTCTGAGTTGCCCTTTGTGTTTTTAAGCAGTTTTCAGATCTTTCTACAATGAAAATAAAGTATTTTATCACAAAATTCTCATTTTTTCCACTGGTTTATAAATAAGTTCTCTATATTCTTACATCTTGAAGTTTACCGAAATTCTTACATTTTTACTTATTGCTTTGTAATTTCCCTTTTGTGGTACAAGATGTTATCTTGTTACCTTCTTGTGGGAATTGCAAACGAATTTATAACCAATTTAGTTTTTTAGCTTGGTGCTCTCTTGCTTTCTTTACCTTCTCTCCCTTCCCTCTTCCCCTCCTTGTTTGAAGTTTTTAGTTTGAATTGCTTTTGACTTGCAAAGCTGGATCTCAGTTTGTTTTGCTAGATCTTATTTGTTTTCCTGTAGCAAGGACAATAGTGATACTCTAGCACTAAAGTAGTTAATTATTAAAATATTTAATTTATTATGTAAAATAAGAGACAACTTACAGAATCCAGAAAATACATGTGTCTTCTACAGTCTACCAAAAAGATAGTTGAGCACTGTGGTAGAACTAAATTTCAAAATACGTTATCTATTGCCACAAAAATGTTCATGTCTTTGTAAGGAAACTAGACTGATGGACATTATAAAGTAAACAGTGAATGCAGGGGAGAAAGATTTTGAGACAAAATTATAAATCAATGTATCATTTCAGAAAGGGGCTGTGATGGAAGTAATTTTTTTTTCTTTAAACAAGTAGAAATAAGGATCAAGTCAATAAACATTTATTAAGTACCTATCATGTGCCAGGCACTGTGCTCAGCACTAGGGAAAGGTTTAAAACAAAAAAAAGTTCCCAAAGAGCTCACAGTCTAATGGGGGAGGACAACATGCAAACAACTATGCATTCAAGATATATGTAAGTTGGTAATTAGGTGGCATAGGGGATAGAACACTAAAATTGAAATTGGGAAGACCCGAGTTCAAGTTTGACCTCAGAGGCTTGCTAACTGACCATTTAACCTCTCTCCCTGTTTTCTCATCTAGAAAGTAAGGATAATCCCTAATTCCCAAGGTTTTGTGAGGATAAAATGAAATAATAAAGCCCTTTGCAAACCTTAAAGTACTGTATAAATTCTAGTTGGTACAAAGGACTGGGAAAATGTTCTTGGAGAAGGTGGAACGTTAGTTGAGATTTCAAGGAAGCCAGAGGGCAGAGATAAAAAGGGAAAGAATTCCAGGCACAAGAGACAGCTAATGAAAATACTAGTCAGGAGATGGAATGTATCCCTGAGTCTCAGAGGAAGTGGGTGATTTTTGATGGGGGTGGTTGTGGGATGATCAGTGGGATAATATATAAGTAGACTGGAAAAATAGAAAGGGGCCAAGTTATAGAGAGCTTAAGAATCAGGTAAATTTTTAAATTTGATCCTGAATTGATTAGATGTGGGGGAGGGGCAGGGTGTAGGTAGTGGGGAGAGTGGCATTGTCAGACTTGTGCATCAGGAAGATCAGTTTGATAGCTGAGTGGAGGGTGGTCTGTAATGGAGACAGAAGTAGAGCAAATCAAAGGTTATTTATTGCATTAGTCCAGGTGGGAGGTGGTATTGGAAGACAGAAGCTGATTAGGAGAAATATTACAAAGGCGGAAATGACAAGACTTGATAACAGATTGGATATTGGGGGGATGAAAGATTAAGAAATTGAGGCTGATACCTAGGCATGCCGAAGGGACTGAGAGGATGGTAATATCCATGAAAATAATAAGGAAGTTAGGAAGACAGGAGGGTGTGAAAAGAAAGTAAGTGTAGAACAAGAACAGGGAAAACTTAAATTGGCAAAAACTGTAACATTAATTAGAACATAATTCTAGACCTGGAAAGGTCAGGTACAGGGTAGTATTGTTATTTTACTCAATTGAGGATCTCTCATAACTGAGGTTCATTGACACCTATTTAAGGTTACATTACTTCATTATCCTATTATTATCCTATTATCCTATTCTGTATTATCTTCCTTACAACATTCCTCCTGAGGCATTACAGGTGATATATGTAGACTATATTCTAGATCTGAAAAATGCACTAGGAAAACTAATATTTGTGCCCTAACTAGTTGGTTCCTTAGCTTTCTTAAGTGGTTCATGTGAAAGAAAAAAAATTCCTTAAAGTGATAAAAGTAAAATATTCAACAACTTGTTCCCTTTACCACCCTCAATGGCTTTTTACAATAGGAAGAGTTAAATGGAACGAAAAATTAAATAAAACAAAGTGCAATGGGACTTTATGAATTAAACTTTGAAGACTGAGCTGCAAGTTGCCATAATTCATAGGATTGTGGAATTTAGAGTTGGAAGGAAATTTTAAAAGTGCATATACTGCAGATTAAGATGGCAGTGTGGAAGCTCATGGAAGATTCCATCTATTATATATTCCATATATAAAAAGGACACCAAATTGGGGGAAAAAATTTGGATTAAGAAATCCAAAGAGCAACAACAGTAAGCTTCATCCACTCAGTCCTGGGGCCAGCAGCAATTAAGATAAATAGGTCAGAAGCCTACCAACTCTCTGCCCAGGTACACTACAAGAAGATCTAAAGCCCACAGGTATCTATCTGATCAGTCTGGTGGGGCCGGAAACTTGCCAGCTCTGTGAGGGTAGACCTTAGAGCATAAAGAAGCCAGTGGAAGGAATCTAGAAATATGGGTCAAGGAGAAAGAGAAGTCCAGCTCTCACACAAAGTCCCAAAGAGGAACTGAGGGTGGAAATATGAGTAAACACAACAAAGTACTAAACACAAAAAAGAAATATGATAGGTTAAAAAGACTCTACATTTCCTTTCTCACTCCTTCCATTTTGTCGCTTTCACACAGACTTGACTCCCTCCTGATAATACAATTTTCCTGATCCAGCATGTTGCACTCTGACTCATAATCCCCAGTTCACTGGTGATAGGGTAAGGCAGAGTTGGAATACACATTGTTCATCATTGCCACTTCCAGACTCTCCCACTAGCACCATCACTTAATAACCTCTCCTCCTTCATGGTTCATTCAATCTATATTTATCACCCAATCAGAATTCTGATGGCTATTATCTACCAATCTCCAGGATACCCTTCCTCAATGAGTTTAGTGCCTAAATCAAATTCTTCTCTCCTCAATGCCTACCTCATACTATGGCACTTCAATATATATATTGATACTCCCTAAAACACAATAACTTCCTAGTTCCTCAGCTTACTCATTTCACATGACCTACTCCTCCATCCCACTTCAGCTACATACAGAGATGGTTATACTCTTGATCTTGTCACCACCCATAAATGTTCTACTTCCAAGTTTATAAACTCTAAAATTCATTTATCTGATCATAGTCTTATCAACCTTGACCCATCAATAAACCAGCTCAATGCTACACTATCCTCATTTGAGACCTTTGCCCTTTTGTCCATTACTAATCTTGTCATGCCAAGCCCCTTAGATTACTCCTCCCACCCTCTGCCTTTGCTCTTACTGATGTACTGCTGAACAAAACTGGAGAAAATTATAAAATCATGTTATATCTACTATAAATTTCTATTACATAATCTCAACTGGGGTTTCATCAAGGCAAGATAATCTTTTTACACCCCCTAAATCAATTCACTGTCTCACCACTGCACTTTTTCCAAACCTTCTTATTCCTCCTCAAGCATCCAGTGGCTTCCCTTGCCCCTACTTTCAGCCAAGTACGTTGGCTGAAGGCAGAAAAAAATATCAGGCCATTTGCTGAGATCTTCCTCTTATTTCTCCTCATCTCACATCACTCAGATTTCTTTCCTCTTTCACACCTGTCTCACAAAAGGTGACATGCCATAAAACTGACCTTTGACCCAACAATAGTACTTCTAGGTCTATATCCCAAAGAGATCAAAGAAAAAGGAGAAGGATCTATATGTTAAAAAAAATTATAGCATCTCTTTGTGGTGGCAAAGAATTGGAAATTGAAGGGCTGCACATCAGTTGGAGAATGACTGAACAAGTTGTGGTATATGATGGTGACAGAAGACTATTGCATTATAAGAAATGATGGGAAGGATGCTTTCAGAAAAACCTGGAAAGATTTATATGAATTGATATAGTGAAATGAGCAGAAGTGGGAGAACATTGTATACAGTTACAGCAATATTGTATGATGATCAATTGAGAATGACTTGTCCAGTCATATCTGACTCTTTGTGACCCCATTTGGGGTTCTCTTGGCAGAGATACTGGAGTGGTTTGCCATTTCCTTCTGCAGCTCATTTTACAGATGGGAAACTGAGGCAAACAAGGTTAAGTGACTTGCCCAGGGTCACACAGCTAGTAAGTGTTTGACACCAGATTTGAACTAAGGAAAGTAAGTCTTCCAGACTCCAGACCCACACCTCCATCCATTGTGCCACCTAGCTGCCTGTGAATGACTTAACTATTTTCAGTAATACAATGATCCAAGATGATCCACCTCCAGAGAAACAACTGATAGAATCTGAATGCAGATTGATGCATATTTTTAACTTTTTTTTGACTATTCTTGGGTGGTCTTGTGTTTTTTTCTTTTGTCTGCATTTGTTTTTGTAACATGGCTAATATGGCAACATTTTGCATGACTGAACATATAAAATCTGTGTCAAATTGCTAGCCTTCTCAAGGAGGGGGGAAAGGAGGAAGGGTGGAAGAGAATTTGGAACTCACAACTTTTAAAAATGAAAGTTAAAAATTTTTGCTTACATGTAATTGAGAAAAAATTTAAATTAATGTAAAAAAAAATGAAGTCAAGCAACTCAGAAAAAGAAGAGACCCTTCTCCTTGCCAAGGCAAACCCCTCTCTCTGCAGAGATGATTCCATTTCATTCCATTTTTTCCAGCAGATACCCTTCTCTATCATATCTACTCTCTTACTTATCTCCAATTTCTCCTTATCTAGTGACTGCTTCCCTGCTTTCTATGAACACTCTTATTTCTCCTCCATATTCAAAAAAACCTTATTTGATCTGTTTGTTCCCTACTAGCCATCATCCTATTGTGGTCAACCTCCTTGAGAAGACCATCTATAATCAGTGCCTCTGCTTCCTTTTCTCTCACTCTCCTTAACTGTCTTCAGTCTGGCTTTTGACTTCATCATCTAACTGAAACTGCTGTCTGGAGTAGATAGTAATAATGTTTGAGTCATCAGATCTAATGGCCTTTTCTTAATTCTCTTCCTTCATGACCTTTGACACAGCCAATTACCTTCTTCTCCTTAATACTGTCCATCTCCTCTCAAGGTTTTTGTGATATTGTTCATTCATTCAGTCATGTCTGATTCCTCATGACCCCATGGACTATAGCACACCAGGTTCTTCTATCCTTTACTATCTCCTGAAGTCTGCCTAAGCTCATTTTCATTGCTTTTATGACACTATCTATCCATCTCATCTTCTGCTACCCCTCCCCCTTCTTTTGCCTTCAATCTTTCCCAGCATCAGGTTTTTTTTTTCCCAGTTAAGTTCTGTCTTCTCATTATGTAGCCAAAGTATTTAAGCTTCAGCTTCAGTATTTGTCCTTGCAATGAATAGTCTGAATTAATTTCTTTAAGTACTGACTGGTTTGATTTCCTTGCTATGCTAGCAACTCTCAAAAGTCTTCTTCAGCACACACACACACACACACACACACACACACACACACACACACACACACACATCGATTCTGCAGTACTCAGCTTTCCTTACACTTCAGCTGTCACAGCCATATATTACTACGGCGAAAACAATAGCTTTTGGACCTTTTGTCAGCAAGATGATGTGTCTGCTTTTTAATACACTGTCCCTATTTGCCCTAGCTTTCTTTCCAAGGAATAAGCATCTTTTAATTTCATGGCTGCAGTCACTGTCTGCAGTGATCTTTGAGCCCAAGAATATAAACTCTGACACTGCTTCCAGTTCTTCTTCTGTTTTCCAGGAAATGATAAGATCTTTAGTTATGTTTTTTTTTTTATGTTAAGCTTCAAGCACACCAACATGGTTATCAGTGATGTTGAAATCTTTCTTGTATGGTTCTTTTATATATTCTTACCACCTCTTCTTAATCTCTTCTACTTCTGTTAAGTCTTCACCATTTTTGTCTTTTATCATGCCCACTTTTGCATGAAATGTTCCCTTGATATCTCTTTATTTCTTGAAGAGATCTCTTGTCTTTCCTATTCTATTGTTTTCTTCTATTTCTTTGCATTGCTTATTTAAGAAAATCTTCTTATCTCTCCTTACTATTCTTTGGGATTCTTCATTCAGTAGAGTATATCTTTCCCTTTGCTCTTTCTTGTTTACTTTCCTCCTTTCTTCAGCCATTTGTAAAGCCTCATCAGACAACCATTTTGCTTTCTTGCTCTTCTTTTTCATTGGGATGTTTTTTATTACTCCCTCCTGCACAACATTGCCAACCTCTGTCTATAGTTCTTTAGGCACTTTATCTGTCAGATCTAATCCCTTAAATTTATTCATCACTTCCACTTCTTATTCATAAGGGATGTTATAGGGCATGGCTGTATGGTCTGATGGTTTTCCCTGCTTTCTAAAATTTAACTCTGAATTTTGCAATAAGAAGCTCATGATCTGAGCCACACTCTGATCCAGGTCTTGTTTTAGCTGACTGTATAGCGCTTCTCCACTTTTGGCTACAAAATATGTAATCAATCTCATTTCAATATTGATCATCTGATGATGTCCATGTGTAGAGTTACCTTTTAGGTTGCTGAAAAACAGTGTTTGCTAGACCAGTGAGTTATCTTGACAAAACTGTATTAGTCTCTATCCTGCTTAATTTTTTACTCCAAGGCTAAATTTGCCCGTCATTTCAATTATCTTTTGATTTCTTACTTTAGCATTCCAATCCCCTATGATGAATGTGACATCTTTTTTTGATGCTATTTCTAGAAGATGTAGGTCTTCATAGAAATTAACAACTTTGGCCCAAGTAGTTGAAGCATAGACTTGTATTAATGTGATGTTGAATGGTTTGCCTTAGATTTGAACAGATACCATTCTGTCATTTTTTAAAAAATAATTCATTTTTAGTTTTCAACATTCACTTCCATAAGCTTTTGAGTTTTAAATTATCTCCTCCTTCCTCCCCACCTCCCTCCCCAAAATGGTGTGCAATCTGATATGGGCTCTACATATACATTCTTATTAAATAGATTTTCACGTTAGTCATGTTATAAAGAAGAATTAGAACCAATAGAAGGAACCACAAGAAAGAACAAACAAAACAAAACAGAAAAAAAAAAAAAGAGCAAATAGTATGCTTCCATCTGCATTCAAACTCCATAGTTCTTTCTCTGGATGTGGACAACATTTTCCATCATGAGACTTTTGGAGATGTCTTAGATCCTTGCATTGCTAAGAAGAGCTAAGACTATCAAAGTTAGTCATTGCACAACATGGCTGTTAACTATATATAATGTTCTGATGCTGCTCACTTCACTCAGCATCAATTCATACAAGTCTTTCCAGGTTTTTCTGAAGTCCGCTTGCTCATCATTTCTTATAGCACAATAGTATTTCACTACATTCATATACCACAACTTGTTCAGCTATTCCCCAATTGATGAGCATCCCCTCCATTTCCAATTCTTTTTTTTTTTTTGTGAAGCAGTTGGGGTTAAGTGACTTGCCTAGAGTCACACAGCTAATAAGTGTTATGTGTCTGAGGCTGGATTTAAACTCAAGTCCTCCTGACTCCAGGGCTCAATTTCTAATTCTTTATCAGCACAGAAAGAGCTGCTATAAATATTTTTGTACATGTGGGTCCTTTCTCATTTGTATGATCTCTTTGGGATACAGCCCTAGATGTGCTATTGCTGGGTCAAAGGGTATACACATCTTTATAGCCCTTGGGGCATTCTGTCATTTTTGAGATTATATTCTGGTACTGTTTTTCTTACCCTTTTGTAGACTCTGAGGCCTACTCCATTTTTTCTAAGGGATTCTTGCCCTCAGTGGTATATATAATCATTACCTGAATTAAATTCATCCATTCCTATCCATTTAAGTTCACTGATACCCAAGATGTTAATTTTAATCTTTCTATTTCCTATTTGATCACATCCAGCTTACCTTGGTTCATAGAGTTTATATTCCAGGTTCCTAGGCAGTATTGATCATTACATCATCAGACTTTCCTTTCATCAGCAGACACATCTGCAGCTAAGCTTCCTTTTGGCTTTGGCCCAGCCACTTCATTCTTTCTGGAGCTACTTGTAATTACCCTCCGCTCTTCTCCAGTAACATGTTGGAGACCTTCCCACCTGAGAGGCTCATCTTCTGGTGTCATATCTTTTATCATTTTAATATCCATTGGATTTTCTTGGCAAAGAGACTGGAGTGGTTTGCCATTTACTTCTCCAGTGCTCTCCACTATGACCTGTCTATAATGGATAACCCTGAATGACATAACTCATAGTTTCATTGAGCTACGTAAGCCCCTCCACTACAATAAGGCAATGATCCAGGAGGGGAAGGATACTGGAGTGGTTTGCCATTTCCTTCTCCAGTGAATAAAGGCAAACATAAGTTAAGTGACTTGCCAAGGGTCACACAGGTAGGAAGTATATAAGACAGGATTTGAACTCAGGTCTTCCTGACTCCAGGCCCAGTGCTTTATCCACTGAGCCACCTAGCTGCCTCAAACATAAATCGGAGAACCATTCACAGAGAAATGATAATTGAATATCCTCATTTCTTACCTGACAGCACTCAGTCATTTTTCAGCCATGTCTCTTTGCAACCCCATTTGGAATTTTCTTCACAAAGATACTGGAGTAGTTTGCCATTTCCTTCTCCAGGTCATTTACAGATGAAGAAACTGAGACAAACAGAATTAAGTGACTTGCCCAGGGTCACACATCTAGTAAGTATCTGAGGCCAGATTTGAACTCAGAAAGATGAATCTTCCTGATTCCAGGTCTGACGCTCCTTCCACTGCATCACCTTTGTGATATTAAGGCTCCAGTTTCTCCTCCTGACTCTGAGTTCTTCCTAGTTGAATCTTTGTTGGATCTTCATCCAGATCACTCCCACATTGGGGTGTCCCCCCGGAGTTTTGTCCTTGGCCTCTTTTCCCTCTGCATTATATCACCTGGTGACCTCATCAGCTTCCATGAACACAATGATCATTTCTATGGTGATGATTCTTAGATCTACTTATCCATCTTTAACTTCTCTCATGACCTCCAGTCTCACATCTCCACCTGCCTAATGGAGATCTTGAATTAAATGCCCCATAAAAATCTTCAAATTCAATATATCCAAAACTACATTTTGCCCCAAAACATTATCTTCTCCCCAAAACTTAAGTAAACAATGTGTTTATAACGGAGAACTGGCGCAAAGTGTATCAGCTTACTCAGCCAATACAAAGTCCCCCATAGAAAAGCTTGGGGAGCCTGCTTCTGGGAGCCTCATAATGATGTGTAATGGACATACTTTGAAGAAACACTGGAGAAACCTTCTGTAATTGGTTCTAGTTGCCTAAGCCCATGGTTTAAAAAAATCCTCTGATTTACTGCATAGCCAGAACTGGTGTACCTTCAAGAAGCACCAACCTATCAAAGCCTTGACCATTCTTTTCAACTACTTTCTCTTGGTTTGATTCCTTTGCTAAAGGTTAGAGAGTCAATGTTGTAATGCCTTGCACATTGGACTTTCATCCCTCTGAGGCTGATGTGTGGTCCCATGAAAATGGGTCTTGGTACTTTTACATTGCTGTCTATTCTTTTTAATTTTAGGTAAAGGGACTGGAGACCTTGTGAGTTTCAAAGGTCAGGAGATCAAGCTTCTGATCAGCCTAAAGACTCAACTATGTGTCCATACTGGGTTTTACAGCCAACAAAGACTTTTGAGAGTGACAAGCTCAGTTGTAGCTGGGATGAAGACTCATCTGTCAGTCATGCCATATCTGACCACAAACTTGGTGGGACCAATGTCACATAGAAATTATTCTCCCCAAAGACCAAAGTGGGACAGGTAAAGTGTGGCCCTGGTGTGTTGGAGGGAAAATTTTTATGTACTTTTGATATTGCTATATTTTCTAAATAAATATTCTTTTATAAAAGCTATTCAATGTTAAGTGGTTAAATGGTAGATAATAGTGGTTTAAGCATAACCAATGAGGGCTCAAGCACTAGAGAAGAGACACTTCAAATACAGCCCTATCTCTCCTTCTTCCTCCCCAAACAAAGCAAAAAGAAAGGTGGGACTGGTGGCCACTGTCCCATGGTTCAGTTGGGAATTAGTTTTGAGTTAATTCTCCTAGTAGTGAAGTGAGGTCAGAACCCAGACCACACCCCTCACAATCACAAATTCCAAACATCCCAGTCTCGTCAACAATAAGCCTTTAATTAAGCACTTACTATGTGTTAGGTTCTGTGCTAAGCACTTGGGGTGGGGGGTGGGGGGTTACAAAGAAAGGAAATAAACAGTCCCTGCTTATAAAACGAGCTATAAAGGAGTTCACAACATGAAAACAATCATGCACAAACAAGATATATACAGGATAATTTGGAAATAATAGAAGGAAAGCACCAAGATTAAGGAAAACTGGAAACAACTTTTTGTTGTAGTTAACGACTGAAGCTACGACTTGAAGGAAGTCAGGGAAAGGAAGAGGGAGAGAGTTCCAGCCATGGGAGACAGCCAGTGAAAATAACCAGAGTCTGAAGATGGAGGTTCAGCAAGGACACCAGTATTGTGGGAAATTGCAGATCACATGGCAGAGAGTGAGATGTAAGCTAGACTGGAAAGATAAGAAGGGGCCAAATCATATAAAGGAATTTGAGAGTCAAACACAGGACTTTATATTTGCTCTTGGAGGCAATCACTGAAATTGACTGAATAAGGAGGTGAAATAGTTAGATGTGTGCTTTAGAAAAATCAATGTGATACTTAAGCCCGGTATAAGGATAGTCATACCCTTGACAGTAATAGGAAAGTTAGGAAGAGAGTGGGACTTTGGAGGGAAGATAATTCAGTTTTGGACAGATTGATTTTAAGATGTCTACAAGACTTCCAATTAGACATGTCCAATAGGCAGTTGGAAATGGGTGACCAGAGGTCAAAAGAACAGTTAGTGCTGGACAAATAGATCTGAGTATTATCTGCAGAGAGTTGATAGTTGAATTCATGGAAGCAAATGAGGATCACCAAATGAAACAGCATAGAAAGTATCAACTCTGAAAAATAAATTACCAAATAGCCCACAAAAGTTTTACACCAACTGTCAATTCTGAAAAATAAAATAAAATACCAAAGAGCTTACAGAGGTTATAGGCAAAAAGTCTTCTTTGTTCCACTGAAGGAGGGAGACTGGACATGTATGCTGGGACTTGGTCTAAGACCAAGGAGACCAAGGCAGTGAGGCTAAGCCTTGATACATGTAGAGGTGGCAAGACAAAGAATTAAGCCAGTGCGGTGTAATAGCCACAATGTAGAAAGTTTGCCTAATGACAAAAAGCGTATTCACAACAGGACTTCATGACCAGGATGTCGCTCTTGCAGGTGCTTGCCCAGGCTCAAGGACCACCTGTGGCTGGTGTGAGCCACTTCTGTGATTTAGCTGCAGCAGAGGTCATCCAGAGGCTGAGGGCAAAGGACTGTTGTTATGCCAAACTCAGGGCACAGCTTGCTTGCTGGGCCTTAGCTCTGGAAAACAAGGTGTCTCCTAATCATAAGAAAAGAGAGGCGTAGTCTTGGTGTGGGAGTCCTGACATTCCCCCCTTTTGGGCAAAGGGAAGTGGGGTCTAAAAGAACTCCTCCCACTCTGGCCAAGAAAGGAGCCTTTGGTGTGGGTGGGCAACTTCTCCCAATGGGACTGAGGGAAATGACAGTACAGAAAAATACTCCCACCTATCTTTTTAGCAGGGGACTGATGGGGGCAGGGGCAAGGTAGAGGGGGACATGAGAGATGAGAAGCTGGTGACACTCCACTAAGGTAGGGGAGAGAAAGAAAAGCCTAGAGGCACCCAATTGTTGGGACATAAAATTAGTGAGCCAACGCAGGAGTAGAGGGCTAAACAGGAGGAGGAGTAAAGGGAAAAGCAGAGGGGAGAGGAGTGAGTACAACCAGGTTCCTAACAGAAGAAAGCTTTGATGGCATTCCAGATATCAGAAGGCTTTTGTCTCCAGTAGAGATCATGGGGCCACTGAACCTGCTCATAGGTTTTCAGGATATTAGTTTTGATCTGGCTGGTGGCATTGGCCCAAATGAAGCGGGAAGTGTTGGCTGCAGCTCACACTCCATCCTATTTGGGAAGAAGATAATCAAGGGATAGCAGGTGATCTAGAATGACATTAGCAAGTGAGTTGAAGGAGATCATGAGACCACTTAGGGCCTCACCAGTCTCTTGAGCAAGTGTCTCCAGGTTCACAGTGAGTCCCAAAAGGGTGGATTCATGGTAAGTAAAATTTCCCTATGCAGCAGCAAACCCAGCAAGAAATCCAGCACCAGTGAGCAGTAGTCCAAGGGAACAAAAGGGAAGAGAAAGGAAAGTAGGACAGTAAACTTGGGAAAGAATCTTAGGACAGCTGTCTCATCTGAATGTCAGCCATTTCTGGGTCCGTATTAGAGAATTCTCAGGTCCCCAGAGGATTCTACTGTCCATTCAGGAGTGGGGGCTTTCTTCAAATGGGAGAGATGGATCCAGTTTCCCAGCCACTCTGGGCTAAATCCAAACAATGCAATAAGGTTTTTCTTCCAGTTCCCACAACTGAATAAAGTTTTCTCACAAGACAAAAATTGGACTAGACTCATAGTTGAATAGAAAGTAAGATAGCTCCAGGATTAAGTCACAAGATGAGTCAGTGTACTTTACTCAATTCCCCCAATTAACCATTTGCTTTCTTAATGCTTTCAATTCACTAAATTTTCCCCCTTTTGCCTTATGGGGGAGTGAGTAACCCACTCCCTCCACGGATCACTTATCTATAAACCAAATCTATAAGGTTTTTTCATTAATTCATGATCATAATTATGTTGTCAGCTTGCAGATCAAACTTCCTAGAGGGCTCACAATGGACTAGTTTTGAGAATGAGATTCACATGTCACCAAGGTAACCAAGAAAACTTAAACATAAACATAATGAAACAAAAGACCAAACTAATAGAGTAATTATTATCAATATTAACTAACACCGTCTCTTTGTATCCTAGTAACCCATTCTCAATGTCCATTTAATCAGCACATTTTGAGTCCTAGATGTATCATGTAGTCATCTGATCCCTAGATAACTTGGACAATAGGCTTCATTCTTGGGACAGCTCTGAAGGGTTTCTCTGGTTCCAAATCTAGAGATTCCTAGATAATTCTGCTAGTAACAAGACAACATAATTTAGTATAATCACTTAAATTTGGTTCTCTCATCTCATTCTATCCTTACCTAAATCCTATACCTGACATAAGAATTGTTTAAAAATTCATGAGGGTCAACATGACTTCTGGGAGCCAAGATGGCAGAGTAAGCAAGAAATCACCTGAACTCTCCCATATTCTCCTCCAAACAACTATAAAATAGCTCCCCAAAACAAATTCTGGAATGGCAGAACCAACAAAAAGAAGAGATGAAACAATTTTCCAGCCCAAGACGATATGTAAGACAGGAAAGGTCTATCTCACTCAGGTAAAAGGTGAGCACAGCCCAGGGCAGGCAGCATCCCCAAAAGCCAGAAGCAAACCCTGCCTCAGCAAGCCAGTGGGAGGCCCTGAACCCATGCTTAGGTCACTGACCAAGGCGCTGCAGCCCCTTCACAGAGGCAAGTAAGTGACTAGGCCCCTTCCCATGCAGCCCCTGTGCTGAACCACTCTCCTCCTTTCCCCCCCCCCCCCCCGCCGACCCCACCCCCACATGGCACCAGTCACCCCCCCCCACATCATCACAATATCAGGCAAGCCCCTGGCACAAAATGAGGGTCCTCCACATACCTCAGTGCAACACCAGGTGAACAATCAGATGCCAGCACCAGTGCCTCGCACAGCACTAAGTGAACAGCAGACACCATCACCAGGCCTCAGCCCAACACCAAGTAAGCTGCCAGACACCCAGGGCACCTGGCTGCACTAGCCACCTCACCTCCCTATCACCTCCCCACCCTTAGAGCAACACCAGGAGAGCTGCCAGATACCATAGCCCCAGCACAGCATGAGAGTCCCCTGTCGGCCTCAGGGCAACACCAGCACAGCCCCAGACAAACAGCCAGGACCTGCAGCCCCATCACAAGGAGTTTGGGACAGTAACCCTTGCACTCTAGGAGCAGAGTTCAACTTTAAAAGAAACAAAATAGGCTGGAAAAGATGAGCAAAAAAAGCAAAAAATTCCAAAAGAATATGACCAGAGAAAGTTATTATGGTGACAGGGAAGACTAAGACACAAACTCAGAAGACAAGAATGTCAAGATACATACATGCAAAACTTTAAAGAAAAGTATGAATTGGTTTCAAGCCCGGAAAGAACTCCTGCAAGAGATCAAAAAAAGAGTATAAAAATCTAATAAGAGAGGTAGAAGAAAAATTGGGAAAAGAAATGAGAGTAATGCAATAAAATCATGAAAAAAAGTCAACAACTTGATAAAGGAAGTACAAAAAATAGAAAATGATGTACAAAAATTTACTTAAGAAAACAACTCCCCTCCCCCCAAAAAGAAAAGAAAATAACTCCCTAAAAAGCAGAATTCGACAAATGGAAAAGGAGGTTAAAAAAAATCTAACAAAAAAATAATTTCCTAAAAACTAGAATTGCACAAATGAAAGCTGATGACTCCATGAGACATCAAAAATCAATCAAACAAAATCAAAAGAATGAAAAAATAGAAGAAAATGTGAAATATCTCACTGGAAAAACAACTGACCTGGAAAGTAGATCCAGGAGAGATAATTCAAGAATTATTAGATTACCTGAAAGCCATGATCAAAAAAAAAAGGACATTGATATCATGCTTCAAGAAATTATCAAAGAAAACTGCCCTGATAGCCTAAAACCAGAGGATAAAATTGTGTGGTTTGTCCTTTGTTCTCAAAGAGAACCATGACATCAGGAAGATGATACCATGACTTGCAAGTAAATTGGATTTTAGTGAGGGAGAGCTGTGCAAAGTCACCAGCCTCACTTTCTCCTGGGTCCAGTAGCCAGATATAGATCAGGACAACTGGAGATGATCGGGGATGTAGTGGGAGACCTTGGCTTTTTTAATCTAAGGTCTTTCTGAGTTGTCATTTTGACTGAGGCAAGGCCCATTCATTGATTAGGGCTGTTTAAGAAGTGAGCCAAGGCCCCTTTAATTAAAAAAAAAAAAGTCAAACTGAGAGATGAAGACCCTCAGGGTTTCTGGTCACAAGAGAAACAATTACTAGTTACATATTCACTCTGAGCCATCTGGGCCCCAAACAGTGGTGCTTAGGTAGGAACCTATTGCTGGCTAATCAATGAGAGCCCAATGAATTGAGTTTAAGGCCTGATCTTTAAGAAAGAAATCTAGCCAGTAAATTCCAAGATATCTAGGTAGGTTTCAGCCTTCAAAATTTACCTTCCTTTGGGTAAAGCACCCTCAGGTAAGGGCATAATATCCCATGTGGAGAGAGGAGAGAAGAGAAGATGAGAGGAGAAGAGGAGCTGAGTTGCCCAACTGGAACTGCCAGTTAGATCCTCAGTGGGGCAGCTTGGACTACTCACAGGTTATGGTTTGTCCTTCTTTCTTGAAAAGGACCATGACATCAGGAAGATGGTGCCATGACTTGTAAGTAAATTGGATTTGAATGAGGGAGGGCTATGCAAAGTCACCAGCTTCACTTTCTCCTCTGGAGTCATGTGGATCCAGTGGCCAGATATAGATCAGGACAATTGGAGATGGCCTATCAGAGGATAAAATCAACATTGAAAGAATTCACCGATCACCTCCTGAAAGAGGTCACCAAATGAAAACACCAAGGAACATAATAGCCAAATTCCAGAACTCCAAGGTCAAGGAGAAAATATTGCATGTAGCCAAAAAGGAGCAATTCAAATATCAGGAAGCCACAAGGATTTGGCAGCTTCAACATTAAAGGATCAGAGGGTATGGAATGTGATAGTCTGAAAGGCAAAGGAGCTGGGGTAACAACCAAGAATTACCTACCCTGTGAAACTGAGCATGATCTTTCAGGGAGAAAAAATGGTCATTCAATGAAATAGAAGGCTTTTGAATTTTTCTGAAGACTGGGGCTGAACAAGAAATTTTATGTTCAATTTCAAGGCTCAAGAGATATATAAAAAGGTAAAAAGGAAAGAGAAAACATAAAGGATTCAATAAGGCTAAACTTTTTGCATAGCTACATGGGAAGGCGATACTTATAATTCTTAAGAATTGTATCACTATTAGTGCAGTCAAGACTATACATAAACATAGGGTGCAGGCATAAGGTGACTTTGAGGGGATGATATAAAAAATGCGGGGTGAAAAAGAGGATTACACCAGGATGCAGAAGGAAAGGAGAGGTAGAAAGAGGTAAATTATCTCACATAAAGAGGCACAAAAGACCTTTTTCAGTGGAGGGGAAGATGGGTGAGTGGTGGGCATCAGTTGAACCTTACTGTCTTTGAGCCAAATGAAAACTCAAATTGGAATTGGCTCAAAGATAGAATAACATACCAGTTGGGTATAGAAATCTATTTTACCCTACATGGAAGTAGAAAAAGCCAGGGTTGGAAAAGGTCAGAGAAGTGGGGGAAGACTGACAGAAGAGAGGGCAGATTGGGGGCAGTGGTCAGAAGCAAAACACTGGTGAGGAGAGAAGGTGTGAAAGGAGAGAGAGAAGGATAAATAGGAGGAAAAATGGGATGGAGGGAAATACAGAGTTAGTAATCGTAACTGTGAATGTGAATGGGATGAACTCTCCCATAAAGCAGAAGTGGATAGCAGAGTGGATTAAAAACCAGAATCCTACAATATATTGTGTACAAGAAACACACTTGAAGCAGAGAGACAGATACCTTTAGGTAAGGGGCTGGAACAGAATCTATTATGCTTCAGCTGAAGTAAAAAAATTAGGGGTAACAATCATGATCTCAGACAAAGCAAAAGCAAAACTGGATCTAATTAAAAGAGAAAAGGAAGGAAACCACATCTTGCTAAAAGGTACCATAGACAATGAAGTAATATCAAAAATAAACATATATGCACCAAAATGGTGTATCAAATTGGAGCATCAAATTCTTAAAGAAGTTAAGTGAATTGCAAGAAAAAAATAGACAGTAAAACTATACTAGTGGGAGACCCTTAACTTGCCCCTCTCAGAAATAAATAAATCTAACCACAAAATAAACAAGAAAGAAGTTAAGGAGGTGAATAGAATTTTTAAAAAGTTAGATATGTCAGACCTCTGGAAAAAAATTTCCAGTTTAAAATTGAAAAGAGTGAATTCACCACAAATGAAGAAGAAATTAAAGCAATCATTAGGAAATATTTTGCCCAATTATATGCCAACAGATCTGATAATCTAAGTGAAATGGATGAATATTAACAAAAATATAAATTGTCCAGATTAACAGAAGAGGAAATAGAATATTTAAATAACCCCATTTTAGAAAAAGAAATTGAATAAGCCATCAATGAACTCCCTAAGAAAATATCTCCAGGGCCAGATGGGTTCACAGGCAAATTCTACCAAATATTTAAAGAAAAATTAATTCCAATACCATATAAACTATTTGGGAAAATAGGTAAAGAAGGAGTCCTACCAAATTCATTTTATGACACAAATATGGTACTGATGTGTACACCAGAAAGAGCTAAAACAGAGAAAGAAAACTACAGACCAATTTCCCTAATGAATATTGATGCAAAAACTCTAATTAAAATACCACCAAGGAGATTATAGTAATGTATCACAAGGATCATACACTATGACCAGGCAGAATTTATACCAGGAATGCAGGGCTGATTCAATATTATGAAAATTATCAGCATAATTGACTTCATCAATAACAAAACCAACACAAATTATATGACTCTGAATAGATGCAGAAAAAGCTTCTGACAAAATACAGCATCCATTCCTATTAAAAACACTAGAAAGAACAGAAATAAATGGAGCTTTTCTTAAAATGATAAGTAGTATCTATCTAAAACCTTCAGAAAGTATTTTCTGTAATGGGGATAAGCTAGATGCCTTCCCAATAAAATCAGGGGTGAAGCAAGGATACCCATTATCACCACTATCATCCAATATTGTACTAGAAATGTTAGCTATAGCAATGAGAGAAGAAAAAGAAATTGAAGAAATTAGAATCATCAGTGAGGAAACAAAACTATCACTCTTTGCAGATGGTGTGATGGTATACTTAGAAAATCAGCTAAAAAAAAACTAGTTGAAATTTTAAAACTTTAGCAAAGTTGCAAGATATAAAATAAACCCACATAAATCATCAGCACTTCTATATATTACCAACAAAGCCCAGAAACATGAGATAGAAAAAGAAATTCCATTTAAAATAATTGCAGGATACCTTAACCAGCAAGGGTAAAAACAGAGAAAGAAAATTATAGATCAATTTTGTTACTGAATATGAATGCAAAAATCCTAAATATAATACTAGCTAAAATAATACAATAATATATTACAAAGATTATACATTATGACCAAGCAGGACCCATATCAGGAATGTAGGAATGGTTTAACATAAGGAAAACTATTAACATAATTGATTATATCAATAATAAAAGCAACAAAAACCACATGATTATGTCAGTAGATGCAAAAAAAGCATTTGATGAAGTATAACACTCATTTATATTAAAAAATACTTGAAAGCATAGTAATAAATGGACTTTTCCTTAAATTGATAAGAAGCATTATCTAAAACCATCAGCAAACATTATTTGTAATGGGGATAAGCTAGAAGCCTTCCCAGTAACATCAGGTGTGAAACAAGGATGCCAACTATCACCAATATTATTCAATATTGTATTGGAAATGCTACCAATAGCAGTAAAAGAAGAAAAAGAAATAGAAGAAATCAGAACAGGACAGGAGATAATAAAACTATCTCTTTTTGCAGATGATATGCTTGGAAAATCCTAAAGACTCAAAGAAAAAGTTAATTTAAATAATTAATAATTTTGGAAAAGTAGCAGGATATAAAGTAAACCCACATAAGTTATCAGTATTCCTATATATCACCAATAGGACTCTGCAGGAAAATTGAAAAGCTAAAGATACCCCATTTAAAATAACTCTAGGCAGTATGAAATACCTGGGAATATGCCTACCAAATCAAACCCAGGAACTACATGAACAAAATTATAAAAAATCTTTGTACACAAATAAAATCAATTTAAATTTAAATAAAAGGAGAAATATTAATTATTCATGGGTAGGCAACATCAATATAATAAAAACAGACTTTACCAAAATTAATCTATATATTCAATGCCATCCCAGTCAAATTACCAAGAAATTATTTTACTGAGCTAGAAAAAATAATAACAAAATTTATTTGAAAGAATGAAAGATCAAGAATATCAAAGGAACTAATGAAAAAATGTAAAGGAAGAAAGTTTAGTAGTACTAGTTTTTTAATCTATATTATAAGGTAGGAATTATCAAAAATATTAGGTACTGGCTAAGAAATAAAAAGATAGAGCAGTAGAACAGAGTAGACATACAATTTATAGCAGCAAACATATAGCTTAATGTCTGACAAGTGTAAAGACTTACTTTTGAGGGGTAAGAATTCATTATTTGGTAAAAAAAAATTGTTGGGAAAACTGGAAAGCAGTCTGGCAGAAATTGGGCATAGGCTAATATCTTACACCATTTACCAATAGAAGATCAAAATGGAGATATGACCTAAATATAAAGGGAGATATTATAAATTTGAAGAACATGGAACATATTATCTATCAGACTAATGGATAGGTGAACAGTTTATGAACAAACAAGAGAGAGAGAGCATTATAAGATATAAAATAGATAATTTTGATTTTATTAAATTAAAAAAGTTTTTGTATAAATAAAACAAATGTCACCAAGATCAGAAGGAAAGCAGAAAATTGGGGGGAAATTTTTCAGACAGTTCCTCAGATAAAAGTCTCATATCTCAAATACATAAAAAACTTTGTCAAATCTATAAGAATATGAGTCATTCCCCAACTGGTAAAAAGTCAAAGGATAATAACAGGCAGTTTTCTGATGAAGAAATCAAAACAATTGATAGTCATGAAAAAATGCTCTATACCATTATTGATTAGAGAAATGCAAATTAAAACAACCTTGAGATACCATTTTATACCTATCAGATTGGCTGAAATGATAGAAGGGAAAAGTGACAAATGTTGGAGGGGATGTGGAAAAATTGAGACACTAATTCATTGTTGGTGGATCTGTGAGTTGATCTAATCATTTTGGAAAGAAATTTGGAATTATGCCCAAATGGTTATTAAATTGCCTATACTCTTTGACCCAGAAATACCACTATTAGATCTGTTTCCCAAGATGATTAGGGAAAAAGGAAAAGAACCAATATGTTCTAAATATTTATAGCAGCTCCCTTAGTGGTGGCAAAGAACTGGAAATTGTGGGGATGGCCATCAATTGGCAAATGGCTAAACAAATTGTGGTATATGTTCATGATGTAATATTGATCTGCTATAAGAAATGATTTTAGAAAAGCATGGAGAGACCCCCACGAAATAATGAAGAACAAAATGAATAGAACCAAGAGAGCATTTTATACTGTAACAACTTTGTTTATGAACAACTTTGAGCAACAAAGTCATTCTGACTATTATAAATATCCAAATTAGCTGCAAAGATCCTATAAGGGAAGATGCTGTTTGCATCCAGAGAACTCACACACACACACACACACACACACACACACACA